>NC_133820.1:82754114-82904593 GCF_047830755.1 Zonotrichia albicollis | reverse complement strand
GGAGTCTATTTAAGCAGAATGGCTGACATGGAGTTTTATGTAAAACATTCCTGACATTAATTGTACCCAGTAACAACCTTCAAGATCAAGCAGACATTGATATTCACAGAGCACATTCACTGCAGCCACAGAGCCTTCACAGAAGCTCATCTAGTAACAGAAATAGAAACGGAAAATAATGACCTGCCTGAATTAACAAGGGAATGCCTGTGGAATAATTTTCTTTTATACATCAACATATTGACACTGATATTTTAACAGAATGATCCATCTCACTCTCTAAAATGACCTACAGATTTTAGAAAAGTTATAAAGAAACAATTACTATTTTTTGTCTTTGGAGGAGTTCAGATTGCAAGACAGCAGTATCCCCTGTACTAAGGTAGCCAGTGTGCATTCTTTCTTTCAGAAGAGAAAGAAAATATACATGTGCTCTGGGTTGACCTTGTCTGGGCACCAGGAGTCCACCAAGATGCTCTATCACTTCCCAGTGAGACACAGTGAGAGAATTTTTTTTAAGTAGTTGGTGCATGGCAGATGTTGGGAGATTTGTATATATGAGGTGGAAAACAACTTGTAGGTTGTGATAAGGCAGTTTATTAAAGAAAAATATAATTTTAAGTTGGCATAAGCAAAGGGAAAAAATCAATCTTTACTTCCCACCAGTGAATGATGTTCAGTCACTTCCCAGGAAGCAGGGCTTCAGCAAAAATAATTCAAGGGTGTCAGGAAGGAAAATGCTGTAGAATAAAAGAATGCATGTGATTTTTCCTCCCTCCCTTAGATTTCATATCTGAGTTGCCATCATATGGTGTGGAATATCCCTTTGGTTAATTTGGGTCATCTGCTCTGGTTGTGTCCCCTCCCAGGAATTTGCTCATACCCAGCCCCTTGATGGGGACAATGTTGAGAGCCAGCCCTGATGCAGTGCCAGCGCTGCTCAGCAGTACTAAAAACACTGGGGTGTTTTCAGCACCTTTCTTGCTACCAATGCAAAGCTCAGCACTGGAGGACTGCTAAGGGAAAATGAGCTCCATCCCAGCCAGACCCAATACAACACAATATATTGGTTCACTTGAATACCTCAAATGACTGACTGTCTGTGTTTAATGTGTGTTTAAGTTGTAAATCGTTCCAAAAGCTGTAAGTCCATCCAGTGAAAAAAGCTATAATTGCTAATGTAAAATCATCATAGAATCACAGAGATTCCTTTGGGATGAAAGGGACCTTAAAGATGTTGCAAATCCCCTGATGCCCAGGGTCACAACATATTCCTTTAATTTCTGTTGTATATGTTAATAATACAGTTTAACATGTTGTCTGCAAGACACAATGAAAGCCTGCAGACCTTTTCAGTGTATTTTTAACATTACTACTGAAATTAACCAGGAAGAAGTAATACTTACCCATTAAGGGCTTTAATTGTTGAATATTTTTTAATTTAATATATAGGTAAGAAGATTGAGAATAGAAAGAAAAAATCAACCAGGTAATATACTAGTTCTTGGTCCTGTTAAAATCATATGGTTTTGACCATATTTGATGTCAAGTACCCTTGATATTATAACAATTTTAAACTCACGGCATACATAATTTATCTTTTGTTCTGAAGTTAAAAAGATAAAGTAATTATTAAAAAAAAAAATTCTATGTTAAAACCGAAATATTTTTTGAAACTAGTCAGGATTGATGTCAAGGCCAGGCTTGATGGGGCCCTGATTTAGTGGGTGGCACTCCTGCCCATGGCAGGGGCCTTTGAAACTAGATCTTTGATCTCCTCTAACTCAAACTATTATTCTATATATATGAAACTGGAGAAAAAAATTATGAAACATTGGCTTTATGAATGAAAGATGTTTAATACGATTTCATTAACAGTTTCAGAAAACTATTTATATCTTCAAAGTTATTTACAAACCTATATTAGATTAAAATATTCTGAGTTTGAGTCAGAAGCTTAAAGGCTTATTGGGAATAACTGGGAATTCCAAAAGAATTGAATCTACAGTTTTATCACAGCTTGAGCCAATATAAAATATTCTTAAAATATATCTGTAAATTTAGCATTTCCTAACATTTAAGGTGAGCCAGGCCAGATGGTTCACACTGATTCCTAATGGGAAGATGAGAGGCAATGAGCAGAGAATTAAAACATTATTTCACCTTGAAAACAGTCACTCAGTGCAGCAGGCTTTCCCAAGAATGGTGGTAATTTTCAACATCCAACTAGACAAAACACTGAGCAACTCCGTCTTATCTCAGACCTGTCCCTGCTTTGAACAGGAGGGTGGACAAGAAACCTCCTGAGATATCTTGCAAACTGAATTATCCTATGGATTCACAGTGTTCAGGAAAGGAGCCTAGTTTAATTTTTTAACTGAAAAGTTGTTAGCCAAGGAAACATTACTGAGGAATTTCCAGCTTGCTTTTTATTGAATAGTAACAACCACTGTGTCTGTACAACTAAACAATATATGTAAAAGCAATCAATTTTCAGGGATTTTGTTAATTCTAAAAATTCCCAAAAATGCCTTTTGAAAGCTTGATGTGGTAATGGCATTCATGAATTTCCTTTTATTTAAGTATTCACAGAGAATTTTATTCTCTGAATATGTAAGAGTTGCAGAATTCAAAGTATGGATCTGCTCCTCAAAAATAATTCTGGAAAATCCAGTTAGACTTTATTACAGAGAATTCTTCTTAATCTAAATATGTTTTAGTCTTTTATGTTCATTTGCTTGTTTGCTGAGCATTTGCTTGTTTTCAGACGTAGTATGAAAAAATTGTTACAAATATTACTTATCTCTTCAAAGCTTGTTTCGGCTGCCTCTTATTTTCTTGTCGCATGTATTTTGTAAGAGTCTGCTATAATTGGATATGGACTAGTGGATGGTTCTGAAAAGCTTAAAACTCCAGGCAAGTAAAGTGTCTTAAAACAATAAGAAAACATGAATTCATAAAAATCTGCTTTTACCTATACAAGAGAAAACCGCCATATTCTGAAAAGGTTTTTTCAAATTCTTAAAAATTTCAGTCAACTAAGTGTTCTTTAAAGTTTTAAATAACCTTTATTATTAGAAAAAAAAGGTTCAGTATTCTCAATCACTACAGCAACATTTTAGCTATGTGCAGAAGTTTGATTTTTAAAACAACCTTAGAGGATATCTAAGATTTTTTTCTTCAAATATGGCAATTACCTTGAAGCAAATAAGACTGTTCTTGAAGAAATGCTAGATTTATACTACAGGAAGAGCTGGGATGCTTGTCTCTCATTCTATGGGACTGGAGGGAAAAAGACAAGATAACAGTCATAGATATTTAGGCAAAATTGCAGTATTGTTTTATTTTCCTTTTCCTAAGTGTATACACAACATTTATTTGTTTCCAATATAGGTCTGAATCTCTGCAGGAAGATTGCAATGAAGCTGGTCCACAAGATAGGCTCAGACACCAGCCCAGGTCATGCTCCCTGACATGATTTTGCATGGGCTACCCATCATTTTTCCTGGCAATAGCAAAGCTTGGTCTAGTGGTAGAGCCCACCATCCATCAGCACAGAGAAAGTAAAGCTGTTATTTGTACCTGGACTCTGTATGTGGCTTCGGCTTAATGTTTCTAAGAAAAATACCAAGGAAGGCTTACTCAAGGAATGCCTTCCAAAAAAGGAATGATGGAACATGCACCCTGTGGGGTCTCATCATCCTGCCAGGCTCCCCAGAACAAAACCAGACAGCTAGACTGCTTCCAGGTGTGTAGATGCAGCTTGAATGTAGAGGGAAAAAAGTTTTTTCTCTGGAACAGAAGAGTACTAATATTACTTAAAACAACACTAATCAATACTTTTCAGTAGTGTTACCAATAGTAATCAACTAAAAAATCTTTGAAAATAATGAATACCAAAAATATTTCTAAAGCTGTCTATTCAAATGCATAAAAAGAATGAGGAAGTTAAAAGTTACATTATTAAAGACTAACTTCCGAGATATTTAGAGGTGTAATGATGGCTAATAAGGGAAAGCATGCAAACTATTTATTTTAATAATGTATTCCAAGAATTTTCCTCTTTACATCATAATTGATGTGAATCTATAAGTTATTTTTTATAGAAAAAGATAATTAGCTTCACTAAATTGTTTGAAGGTCTATGACTTTTCCTTAATTGCCTCTTTAACCATAGATCTCCATAAAGCAAGTGCAAATCTACTCATGAACTGCAAACTATTCTTCTTTAATCCTAAATGGAATTTTACTGAATTGAATAAGATTCTTTAATCTCACTTTTAATGCCTGTAATTTCTTGGATGAATTCACTTACTTATAAGAACCATTAAATTTTTTTTTAAATTTCTGCAGATAAATAAGAAAGTAGCTGAGGACAACTCCCAGATAATAGTGAAAAATGACTTAATATTTTCAATGAGAAGAGTTCTAATATTTTTAATTTTTTTAACTGATTATACAAAGATGATACCTATAATTCCATAAAGACAACAGCATTTTCAAACATCCCTCTTGTTTGTAATGAAAAAAAATAGAAAATAAATGTTTAACTTTTAGTATGCAAGTAATTGGCAATTGAGAATAAGCTAAAATCAGGTCAGATACTCCATTGACCAACATGTACATTGTCTTATAATCTTCATTACATCAAAATACAGCTTTATTCCATGTCACTGCTTACAGAACAAATTCTTTCAAGTCATTTTTTAAAAATCTAAAGACAAAGCAACCATATGCAAATTTCAGGATGCAGTAATTCTACTTGACACATTGTGTGACTAAGCTTAAATAACACATAAATTATGGGATTGTAAGGATTTTCTGTTGCTCCTTTTAAAATAATATTAATAATAAAAAGGGTTGTTTTCTAGTCCTTGAGTATATTATCTTATTTCAAAATATTACATAACAAAGAATCAGAACAAATTTTACCTTTTCTATCAAATACGTGTGCTAGTGTTTCTATGAAAGTGTACAAGTGTTTCTATCAACTATAATTGTGTGCCAGAGCTTTTTTATTTATAAATACATATAAATTAATGTACATAAATATCTGCTTTTGTGTATAACAGATACAGCTGATAGACATCTGCATTTTCATTTGATAGTCGTGTTTTTCTGATTATTTGCATGATTACTATTGGATGAAAAGTGCAAAGAAAGTAGAGTGAATCTGTGAAGTTGGGCAGAAGTTTGTAGAACTTATTTCTCCAATAAAAGTCTGATTGTACTATTATTCTCAAAGTTATACATGTACTCTTGTAATTTTTGTACTTTTACTGAAGAAAAGTTCTCTATTGCTTCTCTTAATTTTAGTATGTACTAGAAAAACAAAAGCTCAGTTCTTTTCAGCCTTTTTCTTGTGATTATTAAGAAATGCCTCTGCCCAAAATAAGGTGCTAAAATCAATAATGCAGATTTAATTTAACAGTAAATGAGAGAAGACAGAAAAATAGCAAAGAGGCTGTGGCGGGGGTTTGTGGGGGGGAGAGAGAGAGAGACAGAGAGAAAGAAAGAAAGAAAAAGAGAGAGAGACAGGAATATTAACCAGAAGTCACCACCACTGCATGGATCCTGCAGTGTCCTGCAGATCCTCTTGACCCTGCTCTTCTCAGTGGTGGGTGTCTCAGAGCCGTTCTTCTGGCGATACTTCCTTTATACAGCCCAAGTTTCGGATATGCACGGAGGGTAGATGCCATTGCCATAACTTGTGATGGCATATGTATAAGCAGTTGTTTCCTTTCCCACAGATTTCCACAGTGGGAATATTTGTTTGGATGCATCAACTAGGAGGATATTCAGATCTGTCTCACCAGGCCTGGAATTAGAGCTTTTCTCTCGCAAATTTCTCCCTTTTGGGCTTAACTCAAGTTACCACTTCAGTGATTCAGCTTATGGAGAATTCCTTCTGTGGCCTTGACAGTGTTTTGAGATAGGCAAGTGCATTCTTTAAGTCCTTATACCTTTACCATATTAAAGTTGAGGTAGTTAATATAAATTTGGATTTGTGAAACATACCTTGAAGATAAGGGGAAAAGTTAATGATCTTAGGGGGTAACAGGATAGCAAACAAAGCACAAGCAAATAAATCAAAACTACACCCCAGAAGTCTAAAAACCTTATGGAAAAAGAAAATACTTTATTTAAGGATTACAATTGTAAGATGAAATAGACTAGATAGAGCACATAGATTGTAATAAACTTAGCAAGGTTACAGCTTGGTACAACCACTGGCAGGAGGTCAATGCTAACTAACTACTAAAAACGTCTCAGGAATTACAGTGTAATATTATCTAACCTAGGCTGCTAGTTGAACTACACCAACTCATCTTAAGGACAGTAAATATTTCTTTATATAAATATAGTCATAAAATATAGTACTAAACCACTTGGCTGAAAATAAAAAATGAAATATCCTTCTCTTATCAAATAAGGAACATATTTTAAAAACTCACAGTTGGGCTGAACAAATCTCCCTGCAGTGCAAACAGCATCTCTGTAGTCTTTCAATGTTGCCTGTCATTGTTTCCAAAGTGCATACACTATTGTTTTCCACCTAAGTTCTAGATGAATATTCCTGTTTAGACAGGACCACCTTCTACACTGCTTATTTTGGTTCTGGAACTTTGAAGTTACACTCTCTCCTTTGTAGCTTGGCGTGAATTTAAGGCTGAAGATTGTTGTCCTAGGGTATTATATATATTATATATAGCCTAATATTTGAAGAACTGTTGCAAAATAAAGAGGAATGAATTCATACACCCTCTGGTAGAAGGGAACTTTTAGTCCACATTTTATACATCTGGGAACTGATTTGACAAGCAGGGGAAAAAAATGTATTAGACCTTATTTGCAAATGTTCTGAAATCTAAAACCCTAGCTGACTGTATAATCAGATGTGACTCATAGAACATACTTGCAGTCAGATATTCCCCCAGGCCATTTTTATTTGGTTTCTCACTAAATGTGTACAAGCATTTACACTTTCCACTGAAATATCTCATTTTCCTATTCAATGACTAGAAAAATCCTCACATTCTAAATTGTCCTCAGGGGGCCATCAGAAGTCCCTAACACTGTGTGCTGCCTATACAATCAATGCACATATTTTGTAGGCACAGGAACATCTAAATTAGGTGACTAATTTTGTAACCTAGGTGTAAGTTGCACAGTGTGCAAAGCTTTTATTTCAGCATAATGCACAAGATGATATATAAAAGATTAAAGTAAGAGAGAATTTTCACTCCAATATTTTAATTAAGAAACACTGAAAGGAAACATCTGAATGATGTAACTCCCTACCCTGGTGTCCTGGCTTAGGAATGTTATTCTCCAATTTAATACTCCTGCTAAAACCGCATAACCACTCACTTCTCCCACTCTAATTAGGAGCACAAAAGGTAAAGATCACAGGTTGAGATAAGAACAATTTTCTGGAAACATCAATGAGACAAGAAAACAATGATTAACGGCAACAGTATTAATAAAAAAGGGTGTAAGACAAATAAACACTTTACACAGAAATAAACCAAACCATAAATAATAAGGGACCAATCCACCCACCAAGTTTCTCCACCACAAGGAGCGCCCTTATCCTTAGCAGTGGTATCTTCCCCCAACCCCAGGAATTGTGTGATGTACTGAACAACATCTGGGGCCTAGGCACAACCCCTCTGTCACTGCCTCTCTCAGCAAAAAATTAACCCTGTCCTGGCCAAAACCAGGACACTTGCATTTTTTGAACCAAAAACTCTTCCACTGGTATATATTTTAGCTTCTGCTGAAAGATTTAAAGGGTGTCCAGAAGCCTTTTTTTTATTATTATCAATGATATTAATGAATCATGAAACTGCACTCCCATTTCTCCTAGAAAGTAGGATGCATATTCTTGTGTTTCATGACACCATCTAACCTTAAACTAACAGATAAAATTAGATTAATGAGAAATGAAGGTACAAACCATTTCCTAACAGATGTTTGTAATTTCATAGAATAATTTATGTTGTTATTACATACATAAATGTGAATGAAAATTTACAAGCAATCTGCTCTCAGAATGTTACCCTCTAAATTAAAAAGAACATGACTTGCTGTGTTCTGCAGGTCAGCTAGGAGGTTCATATGAAGTTAAACTAAGGAAATGTCTAGGACCAAAAAATCACTCCAATTAATACAATATTGATCATTTGTTAAGCAGGTAAATTAACACAGATTAACAGGAAAACCTTTAAAAAATTTGAAAATGAAGTGATGCAAAATGCATGGGAAGTAGTTGTAGCAGTAGAAGGATTAAATCTGATACTTCAGGATAATCTTCTGAATATATTTTTTAGATGCATTATATTATCCTTTTCCCTCTGTAATCTAAAAACTCTTAGAGTTTCAAGATAGTAGATGTTCCTATCAGATTTAGAGACTAAAAGGCTAGTCACCATTTGTGATGCTTTTTAGAAAAACTTTAAATACTCAAAATGTCTGGGATACAAACACTCTACCCTTTAAACAGAACTGTCAATCAAACAAGCAGTCAAACTTAAGCTACAGAAGATATATATATTTTGTAAAAGAAGGTAAAATATGTTTAATAGGAATGAACAAGTAACTACATGGAAAAAAACAGAAGTAATTGGTATAAAATGAGTAGAGATTCTTTTAAAGAACTTCAAACCCCCCTATTTCTGTAATATTACCTCTGAAACATAAATATTTTTACTATATTGTAACAATACTGTGATTATACTGGTAATAATCATCTTGCTATAGAATCATAGAAACAATCAGGCTGGAGAAGACCTTTAAGATCATCGAATTCAACCCCTTATCTAACACTGATATGTCCAACAAAGCACCTCTCTAAGTGCAATATCTACATATATTTTAAATACTTCCAGGGAGTTGAGTGTACTCAACTTCTTCCCTGGGCAGCCTGTTTCAATGCTTGGCGATCCTTTCCATGCAGAAATTTTTCCTAATTTCCTAAACCTCTCTTGCACAACCTGAGACTGTTTCCTCTTGTTCTGTTACTTGCAACCTGGGAGAAGAGATCAATCTTTTTTTTCTCTACAACCGCCTTTCAGGTAATTATAAAGAGAAAAATGTTCTATTTTGAGTCTCTTTTCTGCAGGTGAGGGACAAGCTCCTTCAGCTGCTCCTCCTAAGACTCGTACTCCAGACCCTTCACCAGTTCCATCGCCCTTCTCTGGACACATTCTGGCACCACAATATCTGTCTGACAGTGTGAGGCCCACAGCTGGACACAGGATTCAAGGTGTGCCCTCACCAGTGCTAAGTACAGGGTGGAAATCTCTGTCTTAATCCTGCTGGCCAAACTATTTCTGATACAGGCCAGGTTGCCTTTGACTTTATTGGCCTCTTCTGGCTCATGGGGACTCTGCTGATTCATGTTCAGCCACTGTCGACCAGCACTCTCAGGTATTTTTCTCCTCAGCACTTTTCCCCCAACCTGTAGTGATGCAGGGAGATGTTGTAACGCAAAGCCAAGGCCTGGCTCTTCACCTCATCTAACCTTGTACAGTTGGCCTTGGCTCATCCAGCTGTCCAGACCCCTCTACTCTCCAACAGATCCATGCTCCTGCCCAGCTTATTTTCATCTGCAAAATTACTGAGGGTGCACTCCATCCCCTCATCCAGATCATTGATAAAATTATTGAACAGAACCTGCCTCAACACTAGACCTGTGCAATATCACTTGAGGCCATGTGGGGCCAGTCTGTGCCTGCACCTTTAGAATTTCCTTCTTGACTAATATTTAGGCTTTCAGTTTTCCCTTGCCCTTTAGAACTGTCTCCCAAGTAACCCTTTCAACCAGCCCCCTAAGCCCACCAAAGCCTGCCCACCAGAAGTCAAAGGAAGTTCTGCTGGTGCCTCTTCAAGAATTGAAAACTCTGTAATTTCATGATTGCTGTGCCCCAGGAAGGCTCCAGCCATCATAACACTCACAAGCCCTTCTGTGCTCACAAACAGGCTCAGTAGAGCATCTACCCTAGCTGGTTCAGTCACGGCTGTGTTAGGAAGTTATCTCCCACATGCTCCAGGAATCACCCTGACTGTTTTCTCTCCTCTGGATTCTATTTCCAGCAGACATCTTGGAAATTAAACTCTCCCACGAGAAGGGCAAGTGACAATGAGATTCCTCCCAGCAACTTATTGACAAGGTTATGGCTCAAAACAAGGAATATTAACATAATTTACTGCATTGTACAACACAATAATAAACTGCTGGTGCTAAGCAGATGACTGACTGAAGACAGTCAGTCATCACATCATTTATCTATAAGGCTAAAAACACCTTAGGAAGTGGGACATGAAGCCAGGACTCCTTATAGTACATGCCTCTTCATTCTGAGGTCATTCTGGTTTGAACTGGCCCTGGTTGAACTCCTCCAGCTAGCTCTGTCTATCACAGATGTGCAAATTGACTGTCCAAATCCCTGGCTTCCATCTGTTTAGAAGTACAAACTAATCAACTTTTGGTTTATCTGCAAAGGTGTCAAACCTAGATTTAAATATCTTTATGTAAAATTGAGTCAAAGACCTTGCTGGGATACATTTGACAATTTTTGAGATATTTTCCTGTGTTTTACAACTCCTTTGGGCTGTAATCCATTGTATAAGATGCTTAATGAACACATAAATTAAATGACTATCAGGGTTTAAAATGTCTTTTATAATATGCCTTTTTTATGACCTTTTAATAATGCAACAATGCTGATTTAAGTTCAAAATAATGTAGTATTTATTATTTATGCATTATAAACATTAATAATTTATGAATTACACATTCTTTATAACATGCTGTAAACTATCTGAAATGAAAATGAAAAGTTTTTGGAAAATGCTTATTTCATTTCATGTAAAGACTTACAGAGATCTCAAAGAACGAAAATCTTAATGTTTAAAAAGATCAAAATTCTCTTCTACATGATGATGGAGTTTTGGCCAAAAAACTACCAAAATATTCATAGTATTCAAATATTCTGTCCAATTGGATAATGATTTGAATTTTTAAGCATGTTCCTAATGTCATTTTAGATGCAATTATAACTTGCCTGCACACCAAGCAGATTGTGAGCCTTCTTAAGCTCCCATGTCTGGCCTGCCAGGATATTGGAGCTATCTCAGATACTTGATGGTTCAAATAGAAGTATATATCTAAGTTTAGGCACCTAAATTTCTCCCTTGAAACCCTAACTTGGGAGTAGTTCAACCTGAACTGAAATCCCTTTAAATAACTTTCTTTTGTCACTAGATCTGTCCATCAGGCAACCCAAACTCGAGCTGATTGGTTATACATTCTGCAGGGAAAATGTAGTTTTCCATTGCTTAATCTTGAATGGGTGCATTAAATATAATTTTTTATCTCTTGGGGTAAGTAGTTTTTAGAAACAATGCTGTATAAACAGTAACACTTTTTAATTTTTAAATAAGAAAACAACTGTTATTCCATTTTGTGAAGATCTAGTATTTGTATGTGCCCTGCATGCTTTGATAGCAGCTTAGGCTCTTGGGAGTATTCAAATGACATTCAGATTAAATAAAGCATGTCTAGGCAGCTACTGGGGTGTGATGTTTGAATTGTTATATTTTAATTGTCTAACTTGGAACTAGATGATTTCAGTTTTAGCTACCCAAGAGTTTTTCTAAATCTGGCTGAAGTTCTCCAGCAAGGAAAAAATTAAGTAGATGGAAATAATGTTTTATTTTGATTTTCTTTATCAACTGGAAAAATACTAAAAAAGTTGAAATAATTTCACTTAAATGGTATCAGTTTATTTAAAAAACTAATTTTTTGTAAAGACAGTCCCAAGAAGCAAAACGTTTTAATCTATACAGAATCTGCATTTAATCCTGCACAATTATGCATTGCAGAAAGTTGGGTATTATAGCAGGCTTATATTAGAATGTCTGTAAAAAAATCATCATAATACACTTTGATTGATGCATTAAATCATATTTTTTACAGAAGGTTTAAAACAAGGACACAAATAGCAGTATTTCCTTTGTAAATTTTATAGTGACTCACATGAGGCCAGGAAAAAAATCACTCTTTAAACTTCTGCTTTGTTCTTTATTCCTCCTTCCTTCTAGTTTTCCACCTTATATTACCTTATTACCTTTTCCACCTTATATTGAAGCCTATGGTCTTTGCATTTGTAAATCATGGGCAAACATGTTATAAATGTCTTTTTTTTAAATTTGTTTGCTCTATGAAATGGACTTAAAACTGTTCTGATAAGAAATACAAGACCTCCATATTGTAAGCATACAGAGCTCTACTGGTACAAAGATACCATAAAATTGTCAAAAATAAGACTATTTGTCCTATTTTTTTATGTGCTTGCTGGTGGGCATGATCTTTGACTTGTCCTGAGAGCATGAAGCTATTGTGGAGAGTGAGGTTATTCAAAAGTACTCTCAGACTCTTCTCACAGATGCATTATTATTTCAGTTGCAGACGTAGCATTCTAATCTATTAAATTGCATATTGTACTAGTTTTGGCTGTGTGAGAGTTAATTTTCTTCACAGCAGCTCATGATTTTTGGTTGATGAGCAAAAGTGCTGATAACAGAGGGATGTGTTGCCGATTACTCAGCAGTCACAGAGCCATGGCCTTTTCTGCTTGTCTCACTCATCTGCTCCTCCCCACCAGCAGTGAGGAGGCTGGAGGTGCACAGCGGCAGGGAGAAGACACAGCCAGGACAGGTGCACCCAACTAACCTGGGATATTCCACAAAACACGGTGTCACGCTCAGCACATAAAGCTGGAGGAAGAAGAAGGGGAGACATTTGGATTTAGGGTGTTCGTCTTCCCAAGCCACTGTTCTGTGTGATGGGGCCCTGCCTTCCTGGAAATGCCTGAGCATCTGCCACCCATGGGAAGTGGTGAATGAATTGTTTGTTTGCCTTTGCTTTTGTGCACAGCTTTTGTTTTATCTTTGAGCTGCCCTTAATCCAACCTAAGAGATTTCTCACTTTTACCTTTCCAGTTGTCTCCCCCATCCCACTGAGGGGAAGCAAGCAGAGATGCTCTGTGGGTCTTAGATGCCTACCTGGGCTAAACTGCAACAGTGTTTAAATCTAACATGGTATAACAGCCCTCACTGCATACATGCACATCTGCTTCTGGCGCAGATATTGGTAGCAACATAAGTGGGTAACCTGCTGTACCTAAATGCAGAATTTCCCTCAGTAATTCCACAAACTATGCATATGTATATATAGATAAAATTGTCTTTTACAGCCTTTATAATTTATTCCAAAATTTTAAATTGCTCTGTAAATCTATATGTCTTTTCCTCCAAAAAAACCTATAATAAGTCCTTTAATTAAAAAAAAAAAAAACTAACAAAAAACCCCCCAAACCACTACTTGAGAAAGACCAGCCCAATATTTGCCAAGTCAATTTTCACTAAGAATACCATGTACTTTGGATATACAATTGTTCCAATTTAAATGCAAAATTAATGTAAATCAAGATACTTGAGACTTGTGTTAATTGATTAGAGAAATCATCTACAATATCTGTGAGCCTGCAGTGCCCTTAGTAGAAAAACAAATCTGAAGACTTTCCCTGAATTAATTAGCAGCCACTTAATCAGGTCACCTAGTCTCTAGTCAGCAACTATTTTTTCCCACTTTGTTTAACTGAAAAGCACATCATCATCAGTCCCTTTGACGGCTGATAAGACTAAGGGTATTAACAATGCAGAAAACAAAGGGCTAAACTTAATGAAAGGGCTAAATTAGACCAATTTTGGAAAAGGTTGGTGTTTAATATCACCTGATCTGATAATATTGGCAGTCAGTAATTAGCCCACAGCCGGTATGAAAGTTAAACCATACAGGTCTAACAATTCTACAGACAACTTTATACAAGAGTTCAAATTGAGAATCTCACCTTTAGCTAATTGGTTTTCAAGAAATATACACTGACTTTAGCATGAAGTGAGTATTTTGGTATCTTACGATACTATGGATTTGGGTGCATCTTGAATTAGTTAGGGCTTAGTATGTACCTTAAGAATAATTAAATACTGGGTATTTTGAAATTAATAACCACAAGATTCCTACACATCTTTTCAAAAGTGCAAAAGATTTTTTTTCCTTGTTTTGGCAAAGTTAATCAAAACAGAAGAAAAGTTTTAAAATTTACCCAATATCTTGTGCCTTAAAAAAGCAAAATATATTCAGCCATAATGTCCCCAGTGATTAGAGCTGTGCTATCCAGGGCATTCAGAGGGAAACAGAAGAATATAAAAAAACAAATTAAATAATCAGGCTATTTATTCTAAGTTTATGGGCTTCTCCCAACCACCCCATATAGTTCTTCATGGCAACAGAGCTCCCTGCACTGCCTAGATTAAAAAAATTATTTTAGATTATGACAAGTAAGTAAGGGGACAGTTTCAAGTTTCAATTACAAAATTAAATGTCATTGTGTTCAAAACCTCCTTAAGATCTTAGTTTTTATTAATGTTTCATCTTCCTTAATAAAATTGCCAAAATCTTCAGATCAAGGAAGAATGGATTTAATAAAATATTTTACAGTAGAAACCCACCAACAAAAAAACAAAACAAAGCAAAGCAAAATGGAAAGTGAGAAGGAAAAATATTAATAGTAAAAAACAATAGGGGCCATGATGCATAAAAAACCTCAGCCCTCTAATAATATAAGTCAGTAAAATTATCTAGCTCTGAAAATATATTATCATTAATTTTTTATTTTATTTTCTGAATACAGAACTTCCTTCTGATAAGACCAACTTTAGGCTAGATTTCTCTACCCATGTTTTTTTCCCATACCATAATTTCATAATTTAAAAATAAGAAAGAAAAACCTTTCACAGAATTTTATGTCTGTCAGAGCTCAAATAGTTTTGAAATGCACAAACTGAAGTTTTCCTAGGTGCTTTTGTAAAATATCTTTGTTGTAATATATATATATATATTTTTTTTTTTAATTATGGTCAAGTATCTACTGTAAGAGGTCAGCTAAATTCCCAAATGTAAATACTCTTGACTTGTGGTCTGCCAGTGAAAAAGTTGGCATTAAAAATTACAGTTTATTGTAAATTATTATTCACCCATGTAGATTTTTTTCCACTTTTTTACATCATTTTCTGTGCTTCAAACACTTTGCTGTATTCAAAAGCAAAATTTCTCCTATTTTAATATCACATTTGTTGACATTTCAACTATATCAATACAAATACTTTTTTTGTTTTAAGAATAAGTAAGGATTTGTGAGACTTTTTTTCATTTATTCTCTCTCTAGAATTCAAAAGCATGCCTGGAAAACTCAAGAATATTGTCAACATCTCCATTGGCTTCTGGTTTTCTTTAGTCTATAAATAGTAGTTAAATAATTGGTACAAACTTTATTTTCTAGCCTTCCTTTCTGCATAATTTGGTCATAGGTGAAGACATGAAGTCGTAGTGAAAGAGAAATCATTCCTATAAAGGGCTGTGTCTGCTTTCTCAGCTTGGGAGCAAGCCAGTCTTTAATTGCATCCATCTGTCTTGAGTTCTGATTTAATGTAGGTGCCTTACAATTTATTGCACAGATAAACTGTTTCCGCAATCTTCACTTTACACGTCAGCACCTTTACACACAGGGGGATCAAATTAAATATCCACAGGCAGTATTCACTGTGGTATTCCTACTTCTGACCACTTGAGATTGCAGCCTTGGTAATGTTTTTAAATTATTTAGTTTTTGGGATCAATTTAATACTTAAGGAGAAGAGTGTGCAAAATGCAAATAATGGTTCATGTAGGCTCATGCTGATATCCAAATGAATAATGCACATTAAAATGCTTTCCAATCACTGTAACTATCTGTGTTAACAGAATGAGGGGAAAAAACCCTAATAGTTAAGAGAAAAAGAGTCTAGTAAATGATGAAAGATTGAGAATGGGTTTCCTAGATTTCCCAGGCTTCCAGAGGTTATGTGGTAGTTAGTCCCCCCAGGAAACTGCCCTCAGGGACAAGGGAGAACAAAAGAGCCGACAGGTCTTTGAAGATATTTTTCATGGAGTGAAAGATCTCTCAATCCCCCATGCAAGAAACAAATAAACCAAGACAAAAGATCAGCATAGATGAGTAAAGGCCTGTGGGTCATATGAAAGAATAAGAAGAAATACACAGGCAGTCAAAGATACAGGGACAGTTATGGTGAAACACAGGTTGCTCAGGGAAGTTGTGAATGTCCTATTATTGGAAGGGTTTAGGGTCAGGTTGGATGAGTCATTGAAGAACACGATCAAGTTAAAGATGTCCCGTTTATTGCAGGGGGTTTGGGCTAGATGACATTTAACATTTCCTTCCAACCCAAAATATTCTATTATTCTGTGTATTCCAGCCACCACAAACAGCTGCATTTTGTGTCCCAAGATTCACCAATGTGTCAGGCACAGCTCAAAATTCTGTAACAGATATCTCAGGGAATGAAAAACAATGTTATTACTTTAAAGTAACTGTCTGCTTTAGTTTCATAACTGTATTACTTTAAGCTTCAAATCATCCAAGATGTCTTTATGTATAACTCCCTGTTGCAGATTGATAGTCTATGTATACATTATTTTTAATGATATACAGATCCACTCCTCACTTTCAGAAAATGCCTCTCCTAAAATCCTCACTTTCTTATGGCTTTCTTTGTCTCCTTCCTATTTTTCAAGGAACATGGCTCTTAAAGCAACTTTGTCAATCATCCATGTTTAATCCTCTGCTATTGTGAGCAACTGCACCTTAAAGACCCCATTTAAGGTCAAACATAAATTTACACATGACCAGTTTATACTGATTTATGCCTATTAGTATTTGAAATTGTTGCTTTTATCTTAATATTTTCTCCTTGCATTTGCAAAGAATAATCATATGTGCTATTAACATCCATTAGGTTAAGCCAAAATCCCCACATACTTTCTTAGAATTTGGTGCCATGCCAGCTTAAAGCACTCTAATTTGAGATCATCCTTTTTGCCTGTCCCTCTGACTTCAGTCATGTGTGCTGAGAGTAGTAACTGCCTTGCAAGCTGTCAAACACTAAGCCAGCTTAGAGAACTAATTCAAAAGCAAACTAAATGTAAATAAGGCAATATTATATGTTGTCCAATTCTTAGGATTTTTCTGTGTCCTATGAAGTGTTGTTTTCTTAGTTCTAGTCCTTGAACTGCATCATCAGTGGATGCACATGTATTTATTTCAGTACAAATAAGTCAGAATTTAAGAAATATAGAAATATAAAAGTATGATAAGATACATAAATGTGATAGAAACAGAAGGTACAGCTTTATAACATGTGATGTGATCAAAACTGAAAATTCCATAATTGGCACTTTGAGACAATTATTTCTGAAATATAATCCACTTTAAGTAAATATATGTGCTCCAGCCAGACATATGCATAGATGTATAAGTATAATCACACACATGCACTGTCAGAATTCTCATATACTTAAGTTACATCTAAGCATGCAAGAGACCAGTCAATCCAGTAAAAAGATGTTATGGTTTAACCCCAGACAGTGACTATGAACAACACAACCATGTGCTCACTCGCCTTCCCAGGAACGGGAAAGAGAAGTAGAAAAAGGTAAAACCCATGGGTTAAGATAAGAACAGTTTAATAAGTGAAATAAAGTAAAATATGATGCTAATAATCAATTTTTATTCTAGTGAAAAGAGAGAGAAGCAATATCCAAGAGAAAAAAGAATGTTGAAGCAGACTACAACTGCTCACCTCTGGCTTTCTGATGCCCAACCCAACTCTGAGCAGCAATCAGTCTATCCTGGCCATGGCCCTTCAGTTTTTACACTGCATATGAAGTTCTGTGATATGGAATATCCCTTTGGTCAGTTTGGGTCAGCCATCCTGGTTGTGCTTCCTCACAGCTTCTTGTGCATCTGATCACTGCAGAGCAAGGGAACCTGAGAAGTCCTTGATTTAGGGTAAGCACTGCTTAGCAACAACTCAAATATCAGTGTGTTATTTTTCTCTTCCTAAATCCATATTAGCTAGTCGGGAGAAATTTAACTCTATCACAACTAAGCTAGGACATAAGGATATATCCAGGGAATTTAAAAACAACAGGAGGTTTAAAATAATTTTGGAAGACTGAATTGAAGCAGCAGAAGGCAATAAGTGTAGCTGGTAAGCAGAGCAGAAAACAGTACTGAACAATGAAGTTTAAATAAAACATATAAAAACTGCAATAAAACATCTCTTAACAGATGTTCAGAAAACCCATGGAGAATTAGAAAGGAAAAAAAAAAAAAATAACAACTCTAGAGTTGTTATTCTTCCAAAATTTACATTCAAATAAACCCAAAGTTATAAGCATAGCTAACTAATATTTAGCTTCAGGAGTGAAAAAACCCTGAGCATTCTGTTGCCTACAATGTCTCACCCAAGATGCCTGAGTACAGAGTAACCTTTCACACTGCAATCTTTACAAGCAGTTTGAATTCAAGACATTAAAAAATTCAAGTCATCCAGCCTTGTTTTTCAATATAAGCATGTAATTTTATCTGGAGATAGCATGACAGTTTGAACATTATGAATATTTAGATTTTAGTTTCCTATGTCTTTTCTTTCATTTACTCTTTATACTAAATATAACAATTTATGCAACTTTCTAAAGAGTCAGAGATATTCATTAATGTTCTTCATAAATTGATATAAATATTTAAAGCAAAGCCCTACTTGATCTTTACTGTATTTATTCCAGTGAAACAAAATCCAAGTCAAATTATGAGTAATTTCTGATTTGTTGGATACAGTTGTTCAGTTATAGTATCAAATTTAATGATGAAAATGAAAGCATAATTATTTCCTCCAGTGATACAAATTTAATTTAGTCTTCTTAAAACTTTTATCTGAAAAATAATTTTCCTCCTAAGTTTACTTTTCTGATTAAGTCTTTCATATTAAAGTGGGTATGATTTGATTATCTTAGAATTTAAGAGTAAAAGCGAGTGTATGCCTTTGTAGCAGGTGGACCCCAACCAACAGTCAAGCACCACAGAGCTGTTCACTCACTTCCCTCTCCCATGGGTCATGGAGATACTTGGAGGAAACTTCAGGCATTTAGAAGTTAAATAGGTGGGGGCAAAAGCTTTGCATTCAAGCAAAGCTAAATAAGGAATTAATTCACTGCTTCCTATCAGCATGCAAATGTTCAGCCACTTCCAGGAAAACATGAATAATAATTACTTAGGAAGTCAAATATCATAATCTTGGTTATTGCCCTCCCTCCTCCTTTTCATGAGCTTGTATTGCTGAGCACATCTTATGTTATGGAATAATGCTTAGGTCAGTGCTGGTCAGCTATTTCAGCTGTGTCCATTAGTAGCTTGTGTACTTTCGGCAGACCACTGAGGGGAAAGAGTGGGAGCAGAGTGAGCAAGGAAGAACCTTGATGCTGTGCTGTTACCATTCTTTGGTAACAGCTAAAACCCTGCGTATTATCAATATTGAGTCAGTCACCAATCCATACTACTATGAAAAAATCGGCTGCATCCCAGTCAGACTCATCACAAAGTAGGATTTCTCATTTCTTTTAAGCGTGGTACACTTTAAAAGTAACTAGTAGTTTATCATACCGATTAGTATTACCATGCAAGCATCTTGAAACTGAGATTCCTGTCAAAGCAAGTATTGTATAAATACTTTCCTACAGGAAAAGGACACACAACACTATGTCTATAGAAATAACTGAACTGCCTTTCCTACAGGCTGGCATTTAACCAGTTAGTAACTCATTTGCATGTCTCCTTAGCATTTTATTAAGTAATCCTCACCACAATCATGCAATTAAAAAAAAAATCAGATCTAAGTTTTGTGAAGAGTGAGCTTTTGTGAGCAGTTAATCATGTGATAATCTTTTCAACTCCTAAGAATAAAACCTACAGCAGAATTCCTGCGGGAAAGAAACAAACAAACCCCATAACAGTGTTCTTACTGAGCATTTATATTATCATTTCTGTGACAATTTAAATATTACTTTCCTAATAACAGTTTTAAAGCAGATCTCAGAATACCAGTCCAGGAACTTTTCTGAGCACCTGAGAGATAATTTAGATAAATGTAAAAAACAGCCAGTGAAAAAGAGCTTGGGAGAGGAGAACGTGTAGTGAGTATACATTTATCATCATCCATAAATAGAAGGCTGTTGGACAAGTATAGAGAGTTCTTAATCATCAATAACTTTTAGAGATTTTTGCAAATGACATTTACTACTTTACATGAATGTCCTTTAATTTTCTTTTATTGCCAGAAGCCAAATAACCCAAGGTTTTCTCAGTTGAAATGAAGGAATTGCAATTGAAACCACTAAGAAAATGGGAGTTTTACTCTAGGAAAGAAACATGTGAAAGAGCACTGAGTGATATCATGCTTGTAGAGTTAGAGAAGGTCAATATTGCAGTAAACCTACAAGATGATATAACATTTGATTTACAATTTTGGAAAATATAGGAGATGCAGAGAGATGTTGACTTTTCAACCTCACCAAAGCAAGTATCAAAATAGCGATGAGGACATAGATTATCTTATTTGCAGCATTCTGCTCTAGCCATTAAGCTGTTAAACAGCATTATTTCAACTAATGGAAAACCATTAAATTTTTAGGGTGTCATTTAATGTTAGAAGAGCTGATCGCTAAAGAACAATTGCGTTTCTACAGCATATTTTTTATGGCACTTAATTAGGGATATGTCCTCAAGTAAACTCATAAAATCTATGTCTCTCCTGCTTAAAGTTCCTTAGGTCAGAAGCCATTAAAGTGCTAATAAATCTCTGCTAGTTGACATCACCCCCTGACTCTTCAAGTGAAATTTTCTTCACAAGTTATTATATTGCCTTCTTTCTTTCTACATTAGGGGCCATCTTGCTAAATTATATGGTATCACTTGTAAATCCATTGACCTTTACAATGTTAAAGTTTATAGGATTTCCAGTGATCAGCTATACTACAAAAAGCACTTTCAAATAATCATTTGAGTGTCACAATGTTTGCTAATAATAATAATAATAATAATAATAATAATAATAATAATAAAAACAAATAGTACAATACTTCTACAGCTTAATTGAAATTAAATTACTGCGCAGATTTTCAATTTCAATAATTTCACATTGGAAGTACTACTTTAGGGAAATCTTAAGAAGGATTTGGGTTTTTTCCAAAATAGTAAAAGTATGTAAATTCAGATTTCTCTAGGAAGAATAAACTAATGGATAGTATAGCTGAATTGGGGCATAACACAAATTTGTGGAGGGATAGAATGTAAGAAGGCAATCTCACACCTGAGGAGTTGCAGCTGTGCTAATCACCAAAGATCAGGAACAGGCCTGCCCTTAACAGGCCACAGCTGTGTCCAATAACAAGACAAGTGCTACAAAAGAGGAATTAACTGGTTGAGGAGAGAGTAGAAGTTTGTTGTCTGTGCTCTGAAGAGAGCTGGAGTTTGTTGTCTGCAGTGAGAAGAAAGAGTCAGTGCTGTGAGGAGATGCCCATGAGGAATCACTGAGAAAGTATGGAAATCTTTGAAATAAGATGATAACATAAATTTGTAGTTATAATCTTTCAAAGGAAGAGTTTCATACCTCTACTTCATTTGAGTTCATTTATCTCAAGAGTTAGGAACATAATGATAACATTTAAGTGGAACAGAATGAAGAACAGCTTTTTAGGAAAAATAGAGAAGAATTTCAGCATAGATGCACTCAGTAGATACTCTAAATAACTTTACATATGTTTAATACATAATCAGAGTTTTAAAAGATAAATTGTATAGACAAAATAAATACACTTAAAAAGAAGAGCACTAGAAAATAGATTATCCCTATAAGAATCTTTGACTGAAGTAACTTTCAGGCTATAATCAAATATGTCAGTTTTGTGTTATATAGGTGTCAACAGTAGACATGAATAGAATTGCTTTTCCTGTAAGAAAATCCTGTCTGAGCTCAGAGGAGCAAAATAGCATAAGCCTTCTGAAGTGATCTGCATGTCATGCTGCATGTTTGTTGGGTATTTGTTTGCTGATGCAGAAATTAGGGTCCCCAGCATCCAAAAGAAAGTAGCATTGTCTGTGCTATCCCTGCTTTCTTCATATGGTTGGCTCTAGTAAATTAAATTTTCAGAGATATTTTGGTCTAAGTGCCTTTCTTACTGGAATCATAATGAACCAGCACCTCTGGTAGATACTGCATGCCTGAAGATTGGTGTAAGACTAGCATCACAGAGAAGTGCAGCCTCAGAAATCCACTAATATGATCACATCTCAAGGAAGGTGTCAGGAAGGAATGGGAATTCTGCGCGTCCCTTCTACACACTGTGACTTGTGGGTGTTCTTGAAAGAAAAAGGAGAGTCTACAACAGAGTTGGATGGAAGGCACGTTAGTGGTCTAGTACTGAGAGCTAAGGCATTGCCTTAGCAGAGGGGAGACTGAGCTGCTCAGTTTAACCATTTCCTTCCCACATTACACTGTATGGACCACTGTTCTTATGGATGATTGAAATAGTCAGCATGGCATGGAGAAGGCAGAGGAGACGACCATGCTGCCTTGACAGCAGATGAGGATAACCAAGTGTTTGGACATCTGGGTAAAGTGGCCATGCAACTCTTTGGCACAACAGCAACAACAACATGTTCTAGTGAATAAAGGTGCTTGGTGCACTTTATTTACCCTGCTGAAATAAAGCCACTAGATAGTAACCTATTGAAGACAAAATAAAGCTTTTTCTTTGAGCACTTACTTTAATATTCAAAAGTATGAAAATAGCCTCTTTGTCTTCCTTCACTCCCTTCTTTGCATCCTTTTATATTCAAAGCTTCTAATCATAGTACATAACAGGAAATTTAACAAGATTTGATTCTCTTAAACAAAAAGGAAAATATTTCAGTTTACATAATCTGAGAAAAAATTGACTGTAGTTATACTCATTTTTCCCAGTATGAGAAAATTGATCCTTTTACAGAAAATATAACAGCAATTCAGAAAGATGAAATCATTAAGTCTATAAAGGTGAATGACAATGTATCTGTGATATTTAGCCTCAGCTGGTGAAAATATCAACTTATTTCTAGGAAATTTACAGAAATTTTTGTTTTCAACCTATGAAACAAATTAAAATTACAGTTATTTTATACCCACAATGGCAAATTGTTCTTATTATTCTTTTTAAATGGAATCTGCTTTGAGAGCAAGTTTCCCTGAGGACTTGCTCATATACATAAAATCTTAAATGGTACCAGAGCCAGATATAAAAAATCCCATTTATAACTTGCACTCTTACTCTTTTGGCCCATTCAAGTACACTGAAACTCTCTTAATCCTTTTCTGAAAAACAAATATGTAATGAAATTTGTCATATGCCTGCCTTTTTACTTGGGATACTTTTTTTTCCCATGGTGTCAACTACAAAGACACTCAATTACCCTTTTCCACTATTTCTCCCCATCCTCAAAATCTTAAAATGAACAGCAAAATATACATTATTTGCAAAACTAATAATTTATTTTTGATGTAATATAAATTTAAACAGTCTAACCAAAGAATACTTTTTATTGTAAATCTAATTGTTACAGACAAAAAAAATACTGAAAAAATACTTGTAGTAGTTAAAATGGGTACCTTAAAATGGTTAAGTTAAAATATTTTCTGGTATGTACAAGTTTGTGTTATGATCATCTCCTCACTTCATTTTTTCAGTTCATCCTGATTCTGAACCTTCACTTTTCCTGATGAAGATAGAGGAGCAGTTGCAACAATTCATCGGTGTCTAGAGACTTCACCAGGAGGATTTACAATGACCTTTTCTGAAATATAGATATCTAAATATTATATACTCTCCTTATATTAAATAGAGATAAATTGGTACTTTCAAAACATATTTCTTAGGAGAAAATTCCTGCTTCATCATCCTTCCATCAGGTTATCTTTCCTCTAATATATAGCCATCTGAAGTTGAAAATTTCTCTCAAATTAATGGTGAACCAAAAATGGTTGTATCAGAACAGGATGGCTAAGATTAAAAACTCCTGTCCCCCCACCTCTCCTTACAGACCAAGTGTTCTGCCCCTAACCAAACTGTTGGCTCTGCCCTAATCTAGCCAATGCCATTTCCAAGTCCAGGGAGAAGGTTTGTGTCTTCATTTCCAAAGTGAGAACTCTGAGTCTGTTATTTCTGCATTTCATGAAGTCCCATCTGGTACATTTCTCCTGACAATCAGGATGGCATTACTCTGAGCGGCATTACTGCCTTCTGGCATATCAACTTGATCCCACCAGTTTGGTGTCCTCTGAGAACCTGATGACAGCAAACTGTGTCATCTCCAAGTCATTCATAAAGACGTTAAACCAGGAGCAAAAAGAAATCCAGTGTGCATATTTATTCTGCATTTGCATTTTCAGGAAGTATATTTGAAGTATGTATTGAGAAAGCCCTTGTGACTGAGAAAAAAGGAAAAATCATTCTTATTTTTAAAAAGGGGAGAAAGGTAAGGCTCACCAGTTCCATGGGTTTTCCTATCTGCCTGTGAACACCATGGAGGAGATCCTCACAGAGGCAATGCTAAGATATCAACAAGTGAGGTTCCTCAGCTAATGGTCAGTCACAGGAACTCAAAACTGTCGCCAGACATTTCTTCAAAGTAGAAAGGTTTGATGCTCAAAATATAATGAAAATGTATCTACACTACTGTGAAATCAAGATGTTCATTATTTCTTGTGAAGCATCCAGCCTCAGTTCTCACTAAAACAGGGCCTAGGATATAATGTGACTACTAGTACTCAGCTCAGAAACCTGAAATTGTAACTGCATAACTGCATTACTGCAAAAAACAAATGCTTCAAATAACCATGGATTCTCTTGTCTTCTCTGTATCTTCATCCATATGTATAAAATGTTAAAATTAAGAGTCCCCACACTCAAGTAATTTCAGATTGTTAATGCCAATAAAACATCTTAGAACAAGTGTAATGCTAATTTCAGAAATAAGTTCCCATGAGCCAATTTTTAATTGATATGAGATGCCAGGGAAACCTAGGTAACACATTTCCTTTAAAAGAAGTTTGAACAAAAAGGAAAATACATCGAGCTTCAAAGTTTGAGATTGGAAGAGACCTGCTGAGATCATCCAGTCATGTTAAAGAAGTTTGCTACAAAAGAAAAGTGTCCAGTCTGATTTTTGACTGTCTCTCCACATGGAGAATCCACAACCCCTGGGCAGCCTCTTCCCATGTATGAGAACACTAATTGCAAAAAATTCTCTTTAAATTAGACTAATTATTATATTATTTCATTTCTACCACTTTCTCTTATCCTATCGATGGGCAGCAGTGGGAAAAATCTGGTACCCTCATCTTCATTATCTCCCATTTTGTCATACATATTGACAAAATCTGCTGTGTCCCATCCCTGTCATCCCTCAAGTGAAGGACAT
Organism: Zonotrichia albicollis; assembly: GCF_047830755.1. Taxonomy (NCBI): domain Eukaryota; kingdom Metazoa; phylum Chordata; class Aves; order Passeriformes; family Passerellidae; genus Zonotrichia; species Zonotrichia albicollis. The sequence continues at coordinate 82,879,115 of NC_133820.1, read as the reverse complement.
TGCAGTCCCTTCATCACCTCTGCTGCAGTCACTCTATATTCTGTGATGTACTAGAGAGCCCAGAACTCCAGTCATTCCAGGTGTAGTCAAGTCAATTACCACCTCCTTCAGTCTGATAGAAACAGCTTCCTCCTGATGCAGCCCAAATGGAAGATGAACAGAAAGTAACATTTAAGAGCTAAGGATAACCCTTAATAAACTTCCCATAATGTTCCAAATGGAAACACTAGCATGCAGTGGACCTCCCTACAGGCCAACAGATGGCAGCCATCATTTTTCATAGCAGGGTTTCCAACCATTGTAACTGTAGCCTGTAAAGGTTTTGGCTCTTGAAGCCTCAGAGACAATCTGCACAATCTCTTATCTCTCTGATGCTGCAGTCAGTCTACTGACTTCCCTCAGGAGTTCCTTTGCTTGCCAGCACGGCTCCTAAAGAATCACACACCTTTTGCAGGCTCAAAGAGGATGGGATCTGCCTCAGCTCAGCAAAAGGCCTGCAGCTTGAGCCTTGCAGAGATGGATCCTCCTTCTGAAGCTCCGTAAGGGTCAAAGAATCCAACCACCTAGGGACAGCTGCTCCATCAGTACCTGTGGACTATGTCTTCTTTTAGCAGACTGCCTGACAGAGAAAGTTTAGCAATCCTTCCTTCACATCCTGCTGCCCAAACCACCAGCTTCAGGGGTGGTGAAATCAAGAGGAGATTATCCTTATCCTTATCTTCCAGTAGCAGGAATATTTAATGGTTAAATTTCAATACTTTAATGCTTAACATACAAATTTATAAAGGAAAACCTAGAGTCAGCAGGTAATTTGACAATGAATAAGCTAACATTTTTGCTGAGCAAGATGTATTTTCAGTTTTGGATAAGAAATTAGAAATAAAGAAATTATTTCCCTTTCTTAGGGCTTTTTATTGGACAGTATTCTAATTCTGGCATTGAATGAATAAAACAAAAATAAAACACAAACAGCCGTTGTATTTAGTAAAGAAACACTGTACTCAGCTACATTTATTTTGTCACTTCTGTGACTTAAAATACACAACTTACGCTACATCTAGTGCAATTGATGAGCTTTAGCAATATTTCAGCTATAAAAACAGAATACAAGACTTATTTAATGTTGGCTTTTACTTATTTATCCATTATCTAACTCCACTTCTCCATTCACAGGATTCTCATGAAGGAACCACTAACCTAATGAAGAATTTTTTGCATTTACTTCATTTGGCTAAGCTCTAAACCAAGATTAAATGTAAGAATTATTTCAGTGATGGATCATTATTGGTAAGATTAATGTTTAATCATCATAAACTTTATTTAATTCTACCTGTATTTTTTCTTTTTTTTTTTTTTAACATATATTTCATACCTTCATGTTTGCATAGATACTTATAGATCATGGTTCATTTAATCTGGATACAGGTGAGATGAACCACTGAAGGGAACCTGGGCCATTCCAAATTTACGCATTTCTGTGTGAACAGCTATATTTGTTTAAATAAATCTCATCCATATGGCATGCCTGGATTTCTTTCATTTTCCATTGGGATCATTTTAGATTACAGTAGCTGTTTAAACAGTTGAAATGTATTGGTTTAATGGGCACTTCGGGGAAAATACTGGAAGTAGATTAATGTGTTAGGCAGCAGGAGTTTAAACGTAGATAAGGAAAGGCCTAAACTAGAGAGCAGAGAATGCTAGAAAATAGAGAAAGAGATGGGAATTAGAAATGTAAAACACTGTCATATTGAAGAGCATGCTGTATTTTCAGATCTCTTGGACTGAATAATAAAGCCAGGTCTGCAAAAAGATACCTTGTATTTTAAAGTGGAAGACCTCTTCTAAATGAGCCTTGATTGGTCTTATCCTATGCAAGCTGTTACAGCTCCAGAGCTCAGTCCCCAAGGGGACTGGGTGCCAGTAGCCAACTCACTCTCAGACCAAGGCGTGGGTCAGCCCCTAGCAAGCAGGGAGTATTCAGCTCTTAGTGATTAGGCAGCTCTTGTGATTTCAGCTTTGCTTGCTAGGTAGCTTTTCCCTTGGCCTAAGGCTCCAGCAGATGGTAGAGAGAGGAGAAGCAGAAGACGCTGGCTGTTCCACGAGTATGGCTTTATTGAGGGGTCCGTGAAGGGTCTCAGCTCTTCTTCTTCCGAGTTAGTAGGGGTACAGTATGCTACTTCATACCCTTGGCCCGGATCCAATCCTGACCAATGGCAAAGGTGTTAGAGTGACCATAAGTGACTAATAGTACAGTTAACAAGATATGGCCTTACATGGCTATAGGGATAGGGCAGATGTCCCTGGAGTCAGGAAACTTCTTTGCTGTGTCAGCATTCAGATTCTCCAAGAGACCCTGGCTAAAGTTGAGGGGTTTACTACACTCTTCTGGGACAGGAAACCCTTGTAATGTGAATGTTATGGTGTCATCATATATAGTCATTCAGTTATGAAGCCCATCTATGTCTAAGCCACTGTTTTCCTTCAAAAACACAGTGAGACACTGAAGTTCTATTAATGTAATTTATAGAATTCTGGATTAAACAACAGATTTCCAGAGACGAAGTGGTGATAACTAGTAAGTTCACCATTAAGATAAAAAGGTAAGATCTGAGTCATGTCAGCATCCTGCACATCTCCATTCTTATGGTGCTGAGACAATTTTAGGGGAATCGAAAACTTTAAGCAATCCTGAATAATACCAAATAAGTGAATGATGTAAAATTCCTTCACTCTTTTGCCAGAATTTGCTGTTTGCTTCCAGTTTCTTCTACTCAGTACTGAATGTGCCTGCTTTATCAAGAAGTGTGTCTAATCCATTTTCCTGCCTTTATAAATGGTATTAGCCACAGGGCCTCAGGGAAAAAATAAAAGCAAAAAGGTATTGTATCTGTAGCGATAACTAAATCAATTCTTAATAGGTGGCAACATCTTTACCTCTGAGAGAGTGTTTACATACACTAGAGGTTAAGAAAAGCAAATGCAGTTTGAATGGTATATTGAGGATAACTCTGGTTTCAATATGTGTTTCTGTTTTACGTTATATTCTTGCTACATACCTCCACCTATATCTTAAGTCACCAAACAGATAGAGATTAACCAGGAGAAACATACTGATATTGAGAAAAGATATGAGGGACATGCTATGGATAGCCAAAAAAAGAAAAAAACATTTTTGCAAAGTCAAAGCCATGCAAAGGCATGGCATGCCATCAAGTGCAGGGACATGCACCAAAGATTCCCCTCTTGGTCCCCATTGAAATCGCAAGATTCCGTTTCCCTTCCCGAAAGGAAATTTCATTTCCTTTCGGGAAGGGAAACGGAATCTTGCGACCCCAAAAAGAAAGGCTTACAAACACTCTGGAAAGGAGATAGGATCAAATGAAATGCCATTGAAAAAAACCCAGAAAATCGGCAGATTTAGTGTGTTCAACAAATGGTCTGTCAGGAAGTGAGTTGCAGTGCAAAGGACCAAAACAGGCCAAAACTAAGCGTGCAGATGCTGCAAAAGCAGGGGAAAATGTCGAGGAGGAAGACACAACTTGGAAGGGAAGATATGAGGGAAATGCCACTGATACTTAAAAAAAAAAATAAAAAAAAAATTCCCAGAGTCAAGCCCATAAAAAGGCAGGCCATATGCCATCAAGTGCAGGGACATGCACCAAAGCTTGCCCAAACTGATCCCCGCTGAAGGCCAAAACAGAAAAGAAGGACTTACAAGCGCTCTGGAAAGGAGATACCATCAAAGGAACAGCAATTGGAGGAGAAAAAAAGAAAATTTTGGAAATTTTGTGACTACAAGGAAATGGACCGGCATTCTATCCAACACAGTGCAAAGGACCAAAACAGGCCAAAACTAAGCGCGCAGATGCTGCAAAAGCAGGGGAAAAAGTCAAGGAGGAAGACTCAGCTTGGAGGGGAAGATATGAGGGACAAGTTTCAGTGGAACTTTCTATGGTAGATTAGTTATTTTGAATATCTGGTGTGCAAGAGTTAATAATGCAAAACTCAGTGAATCCTTTTGGGCTTTCTTCATACCCTTTGTTGCAAAAGAAGCAGTTTTGGAAGCTGATTCTGATAGCAAATTATCAGAGCAGGACTAGGTCCTGCCGCTGCTCTGGCCTGAGACCTGTCCTGTATGGCCACTGGGCCCAGGTCACTGCCTAAACACCTGGTCTACTCCCAGGCTGAAGGAGGGGCTGCTGCTTTCCTCTTTGCAGGTTGAGCCAGCAGCAAAGCTGAGCACATACCCCAGAGAGACACACAATTACACACAGGACACACGTACAGACGTGTCCCTTCCTCTTGGGACAGAAGCAAGAGGTTAACAGAGCAGTGCATATGTGAGCACCCCAGTTTCAGAAGCCCATTGATGGATGCCTTGAGCACTGTGATGGCCATTCTTTCTCCCCAGCATCCCTGCCTGGATCCCATTTCCTCTTCCTGACTCACCAGCAGGTCCAGCTGGCTATTCACTGCAAACACACAGCATCAACACACTCATAGGTCTCCACCAAATACCAGCATGGGTCCTGCCCACTTCCCTGTCCCTTCCCAAACCTGGGCACCCTGCTTGCTGGCTGGTCAAGCATGGAGTTTGCCAGTGAATCCCATAGCACACCCCACATGCATATGGCTTGAGGAAGGCACAAACATTCCTACCATCCAAAAAAAGGCATGCAGGCTATGACCTGTAGTCCTACTATAGCCACAGCTGCTGAGCCCATCACTTGCCTTACTCTCCCTGGTTCCTCCAGTGGCTTCTTCTGGCTGTGGCTGGGATAAAGTTAATTTTCTCTATTTCACCAGTGTACCAGATGCTAAAAAGAAAATTAACTCTATCCCAGCCAAAACCAGGACAATGATTTTGGGAACAGACACTATTCTTCCCACCCCATTTAACTCCAAGAACCCAACTGGCTCCAGTAGCTGATGCCACAGGGGAGGAGCCCAGTCTGACTCCAGGAGCTGGTACCCTGTCTATCCCTGCCAGTCCTCTCAGCAGCTGGCACCAAGTCCCTGCAGCATTCACATACACATGGTGTGGATAGTGATAGTATGCAGGTATTGGAATAAGAATCCCAGTCTTACCAGTTAGATTGTGCCTGGGCCAGTCTGACCCTTGCTGCTAGGCCAAAGCCGGCATCTGTGGTGTATCACCCCAGAGACACCTTTAGCTTGCTGGTAGTTGCAGCTGGGCACTAAACAAGTCCAGGCTTGTTAGGAACTCCGTTTACCTCAGGAGGAAAGCTTCAGGCGATGGTGAAGAGAAAAAGGAGAGGATTCTGCTGGAGGGTTATATCCAGAGGTTTATTCCATGGTTACCGAGGTCTGAATCTTCGGAACAGCTCCAACAGAATCACAGCTGCATGGCCTGATTCACCTTTTAAGCTCCCGGAGCAGGGGGCGGGGAGGGGACAGGTGAGTCACCAACCAGGTGGGAGGGGCAGGGTCTCAGGGGAGAATGACAGCTAGACAGGCCAATGATCCCCAGGCCTGAGGGACATCCTTTGAACTTGACCAACCACACCATGCCTTGTTGGAATGTTAAGCCTGATTGACAGGACTCACTCAGCAAGGGACGAGGTGGGGAGGGGAAGAGCGTATTGGTATACCTGGGGAAGGGACTTGAAAGCTTAAAACACACCTCAACATGCAGGCATGGTGTTAAGATTTAATAAGAAAATATGAGAAGACAGGACAAACTAGTGATCAAGTGCAGAGAATGGACAGATAAGTGCACTAGCCAGCTCTGATTATTATTTTTCTGTCTGGTCTTCTTTGTTTTTCCCTTCTCCCCCTTCCTCTGCATATTGCATGTTCATGCCACCCCCTTCCAACATCCTCAACCCTCAGGTTTGCATCCATCTGAGTCATGAAGTGCCAGTTTGCCACAGTTTCTTGGTACTTCGTCCACTAGTGTGACTGACTCACTGTTTCTGCTTTCTGTCTTTATAAACATTAACTGGGCAGGTTTTAAGACCATCTGGTTTCTATGTCCCATTATTTAATCACTCAACTGAAAAAAAAAAATTACACATTTTCACATCCTTCATACTCTTCTGGCCACTGTCAAAGTTTGTTCTTTTAAAAACCTTTCTTATAAATTTTTGGTCAGGTCTGTCTTCATGCATTCTGATTTATGTCTCCTTTGACCAGGTGCCCTTAGAGAAGAAGATACTCTCCTTCAACAGACCCTTACAGATTTATTTGACTTAAGGTATTTCACACAGCCTATGAAAAATTGCTCTTTATTCACATCTATTTTTTGAGAGGGCTGTGTGAAGTAATAGTTGAGTGCTCTGAAGACAGTAATGGATGTGGAGGGTGCTGCAGATCTTGCTCAGATCAGTAGGAGCAATGATATAAGAAGTACCCGTGTCCTGTTACAGAGTCGTGCATCAATAAAAGAGAATGAAGAACCTGTTCTAACAGTGGAGTCCCATGCTGTTAGCTCACATGCTCCCTCTGTTCTACTCTGCTCCAAATCTCTCTCTTGAACAAATTTATTACAGAAGGGGGTAGCTGTAAATAGTGTGATTATGAGACAGGCTGTTCTACTTCATGGAGACAGACTTCAGTTTTTGTCTCTCATTTAGTACAAGAGATGTAATTACTATGTCCAGGTAAATAATGCTTTTTGCTGGGCTAAAACTGTTTGTGGGAGGAGAAATGTTGAGTGTACAGAGGTCACTGCAGCTGCTTACTGAAAGAGATTCTAAAGAAGGAGGCAGTGGAGAGCTATAAGAAGTTAGAAGCTTTGCCTTCCAATATGGCAAGGATAGGATGACAGGAATTCTCCAGATTCAGGAGTATCCCAGGACATCAAAATAGCTCTTGAGATAGTTCTGTTAGCACTCAGAAATCTGCACCAGAGGCATTTTGTAAAGAAAAAAAAAAAGCCATAAGACTGTAAGTTGTACACTTTTCAAGAAAATATGAGCATGATATTACTGACGAGTGTCAGATACCTTCCTCCAATTTCTACGTCTCACTCTCACAGTGACAATAATTACTCTGAATTTAATTAATTTAAACCAAAAGCATTCACATTACCTGGTGTTAGTGATGGGAAATATTGATGGTTGGAGTAGTGATCCTTGAAAAAATTATTCTAGGATGTTAATTGAAATACAGATCATCTGCTGAGCAGCATAATATTTCCTGGAGTTACTAAACTTTTCCATGTTTTTAGTTTTACATTATAGATGGCACTCCTTTTCATCCATACTGTGGTCCATGGCTTCATAGGCTTTGTATCATGAATGAGCTATGAGACGCAGGGAACAAATAAATGTCTTAGGACTTGAAGTCAAATAATGGTGCAGCAGGTATGATCATTGAGTTATTCATGGATTATTGGGTGTAAATTGTTAAAAATTATAGAAATTCCACAGCTTAAAAATGTATTACCTGCTAAGAAAGTTTTGCAATCTTTGATTTAGATTGCTTTTCAGAAAATTTTTGTCATGATAATGATCCTGATTAATAGAGAAAAAGAAATCAAGAAAATATCTACTCTCTTGGGCTTTTGTGACACTGAAAATCAGTATAATTAAAATTTCCCAGCCTGCACTGTATGATTTTAAATCAGCAAGATATTCAGCCTGGACAAAATTAAAAAACAGTCTTTACAGTGGATATTCAGATCCACTGCTCATTAAAAGTTAACCAAACCTGGTAAATCATTAATAGAAGGGAAATATGGAAGAAAACCACAACCTTTTCATGGCAAACAACAAATTTCTAAAAAGTTGAGCTTTGTAAGTTGTAAAAATATTCTTTTTAGTTAACATGACAAAAAAAGCCAGTGAACTATTCTTCACCAGTAGGCCTACTGAAAAAGCAGTTCATACACAAGAAGTACAACATGTAATCAATTTTAAGAACTGTCTAAGGAAAAGTTATTTTGTTTTATGAATAAGGGTGTTGTGCTGTAAACTATTCTCTCATTTCCTCGTGCAGCAGTCTAGAGGTGCGAAAAAGCTTAGCAAGGAGTTCAGACAGGCTGAAAATTAAAGCCTGGCCTTGAAATTCTTTGCAAGCATTTCAAATCTATAAAATATCCACCTGAGAAGTTTCCAACATTGAGCACATTAGTTCTATTTTTTTTTTTGTTTTTTTTTTTTTCAACTGGAATTCACTGTTCCTAAAAGGAGATGTACTGATTTCCCCAGAAAGAGAATACTTAAACCTAGTACAGGCAACAAACAAATTGGCTTTCTGTTTCCTGCAAGATGCAATGGAGCCTTCTATTTAATATTTCTTAAAAATATATTCCCAAAATTTAGTTCAATCCTACAGCACAAAATACTATTAACATTTTATTTATCAACATTGTTTCTTGCAAAATGCTAAGCAAGTTAGTGAAATTTTGCTTTATCTAAAAACCAAACCACCATTTTCTTTACAACAAAGAGCTGAAAAAATGTGTTCCTTTACTTGTGGTTATCTTCAAGAGTGTGCATGAATTATCACAATCTGTGCATTAAATTGCTTTATAAAATGTAGGTATCTGTCAAGATAAGTGCACATTGAAATTAGGATGATTGAGCAATGTTTATTCTAATGAGAATTCACAAGAATTATACACCAATGAGCATTTTTTTCCCCAGAAGTTTTTTGTAAATTAGTTACAAAGAAAATAGTGAAAATTTACATTCTAATGTTTTTGTTCATACACCTATGCTTAAAGATGCATATTATATAGGCTATAAAGAGATAAATGGATTTTGTCCCTAAAAAACTAATTATGATTGATATATATTTGCATATAGACTGTGACTAGCTTACATGAAAAAAACCAGCAGTCTCCCATACAGTTACAGGTCAAATAATACAGACATAGATTAAAATGTTATCTAATTGTTCTGCTAGAAGATATTAAAATAATTGCAAAATTATTATGCAGTTATAATGACAACAACAGCATTTTTTTTCTTTGCACATCATGACAGTCAAAGTCAGTAAAGGTTATGGATAGAAAAAAAAATTATGCCTCACTTGAGGAAAGCAATCAGGTATACTGAAGAACCAGAAGTCTGTGGAATACTTTCTAGAAATATATTAGGCTGAGAATATGTGAAGAAGGGAAATGTGTAAGAGGTAAAAATAATTCTCTGTGACCTTTCCCTTTTCCTCCCTTTATTAGAATGACCTCAGCTCTGTAAAGAAGCAAATGTAATTTTCTCATATTTTAGAAATACATATTTTTCTTACCCTCTGCAGAATTTTTATTACCCTCAACAGAATCTAAACAAGAAATTCTTGCCTATGTAGTGTACAAGATATGGGTATAAAACTAGCATCATTCTATATTTGGTTGAAAACCTGAAGTAATGTTTTTAGCTGTGAAATGTAAGTATCAATTTTTAGAATATATTTGAAAGGAGGCAGATTTGGGGGGCTTTTTGTTGAATTTTTTTGGTTTGGTTTTTTTAAAGACATGAATTTAGGGGATTTTTTTGGCCTCTGATGCACTCATGCATCTTTCTTTGAAAACAGCTTGGAATATACACAGCGCTAGTACTATAATATGCCATATCTTGCAGATTCTTGCTATTCCTCATTTTACTTCCACAAAAGGAACAGTAAAGAAAACAAAACTGTTTATTGCTTCTGTCTCTTACAAAGTATCATTTTCTGAGTGCATAGTTTTGTTGTGCATTTCTGTTGAGAACGGAATTTAAATTGAATAGAACTGGTCTATCAAATAGCTGGAAATAATTGGCAGGCATGGTTAAACTCAGAATTGAATTCAGTCTTGGATAGCACTGCAAATGTATTTATCTGAAGAGTTACTTGTGCAGTATATTGTCTTTTTTATGGAAACTGCATGAAGCAAGAAGAAAGAAAATGAAACAACAAAAATCTCTGTAATAGCTTTCAACTTCTTAACATTCTAAAAATATTTGCTTTTGGAATTCTGTTTGGTAGTAAACATTTTAAAAAAATTGATTCAAATTTGGCTTCTTTTCTGAAACAAGGCTGGAAGCAAAATGAAATAATTTAGCAAGAATTTACATTAAACAATTTTCCCTATATCTCCCACTTACATTTTTGATCTCCATAATAAGTATAGAAAATAATCTGTGTGTGAATTTAATTTAATTGAATTTGTATTATAAAAGTACATTTTTATGTTTTGCATGCTTACTATTCTGAACAAAACCCAACCAAAAAACCACAAACAAAATATCCACCAAAATATGACTAAAAGTGGAAAATTAGAGTAAATATGTTATTAACTTTGAAATGTGTTGCCATAGAAATAAACCCACAAAACTTTTAGAACATGACTTTATGTAAAGTATACAAAAGTGCTTTTCATATTTTAGATCAATATGAAATACACATGTATAAATTATATTACCAAAAAATTAATATTATAAGTGAAAAACTCAATTTTTTTTAGCCCTATCCTCTCTAGAAATAGAATAGTAAAAATCTTCTAGTTAATTCCTGAGTTTCATTAATTATCTTGCCTACATATTCTTCATTTGATACAATTAGACTGGGTAATTATAATATAATTAATACTTTTCTTAGGATTTTAGTAATGTCTGTAAGTATGTTTCTATTGGATTTCATTCTTTTGACAAAAGCTTCAAATTTTTAAGAGCCATGTGCTGCAATGTGGGTGGAATATCGGGACTAAAAGTTCCTGAAATAATTTTTTCTGTATTCTCTAGGGACAAACTATAACTGATGCAAATGTACAGGGATGTAGAAGAGAGGGAAATATTGAGGATTTCTAGTTTGTGAGTCTAAATACTATTGGTGTAGCCCATGTATTATAAATTATTATTTCTTAGGCCACATAATAAGAGTATGTGAAAATTAATTACAAAACTTCATCTAAATATTTCCCTTTAAGTTAATATTTTGGTAAAAAATTCACACCAGAAATTTAAAATGTTGCAGTTGCTTAAAAAAAACATTACACATATTTCTTCAAAATCTATCCCTCCAGTTCTAGCCCTGATGTGACCACTGAGAGCCAAAACTGAAAGGAAGCTCCTGACAGCCTGCCTCAGACAAATTTAAGGGAAAATGGTAGTCATGAGGACACACAGACAGAGAAAAGGAAGTAGCAGAGGAAAACAAGGAAAAGGTCTTTTTTGTGGACACAGCTAGAGAGACAGTCTTGGCAGAAGGCCCAATATTCAAGAGGATGTACTTCTGCAGGAAACCCATGCTGGGGCAGGGCAGCCCAAGGAAATATCCTCAGTGGACAACTCATGGCAGGACAGGGACACTCCTGAGGGACTACAGCCCACAGGTGACCCATGCTGTAACAGAAGAAAATGAGTAAATAACATGGTGGGGTAGAGGAAAACAAAAGGTACAGGAGAGAGAAAAGATTTTGCACTGACCTCACAGTTCTGCACTGCCTGTCACCCTGCTGAGGCAACTGGGAGAGGCTGCGTGTATCACACAGCAAAAAAACAACAGTACAGTCAACTAGGAGTGTTTGCATGGACTGTCAATAAATGAATTAAAATTCTTCAAGTTAAGACTATTTTACCAGACAGATAAAAGAACTAAAAGAACAGGTCAAGCTATAGTCACCTGATCACCAGAAATGTTACCACATTTAAAACATGCTTAGAACTAGCTCAGGACAAAGTAGATACTTAAGGGGGAAAATAAGGATAGATAAAAAGTATAGATTAAGCACTCTGTGAGCTGATCCAACCTTGACCACAGGGACTATATTAAAAATTAGTACAACACAGTGAACATCTGACACAGAATCTGCAAGTCCAGAGGGCAACACATCATTTATTTTGGCTTGGTGAAGGAGAATGATTCCTCTGGCCTAAGTCTAACTTTGTACTGTGCATTGAATAAGGATTAACCCTTACACCACATTAGATGTACTCTCAGTCTTCATCCTTCAAAGCAGCTTCATAAAAAATTAATCCAGACTGCAAGCTTCAAGCTTTAACAAGGAAAAATGAATTAAATATAGAAAAATGTGTCTTTCCTTTCTTTCTAAAGGGACCTTCTGATTGAAATAAAACATGCATGTAGATAACCTCTAACAGCCACTGATGAAACTACTGTGCTACAATGTCTTTGAAGCCTTGCATTATCCCTAATGCTAAAAGCAATGCTAAAAGCATTTGTTTACTACCTTGCCAAGAGATTTCATGGTTTAATTATTGCGTGAAAAAGCATTTTCATTCTATTCATTTTATAAGCCTGATGTGTCTGAAAACCTCATGTTCTGTTAGAAATGTTGAATAACTTTTCTTATTTCCCTTGTTTGAGCCTCATGCGATAACACAGATCATTGGTGCTTTCTCTGCATCCCATAATTTTGTTCCAATGTACATTTTACAACTGCAAGGTTTATCATCTACTTCTATCATTTTAAGCTGTTATATATTTAGCTTATGACTAACTGATCTAATTACGATGTGCATTTGTGGATTGTCCAAATAGAAGTCCTGGAATGCTTGGGTCTATGGATTTCTCCACTACCACTAGTAGCAAATAAGTGCTGTTTTTCAAAGGTTTTTAAACTCTTTTCAAACTCTCCTTCAATATCCAACTTACACTAGAAATATACTTTTTACATTTTCAAATATATAATCATCCTTTAAATTTGATTTATCTATATGTATTAGTTAAGTATATTTTGTGTCTTGGCTTATATTTTTGTCCTCTTGCTCAGATTCACAGAATGGTTGAGGTTAGGAGGAACCTCAGGAGGGCATCTGGTCCAACTACTGTCTGCTCAAGGAGAAGCACCTACAATATATTGATCAGGAACATGTCCAGAATAATTTTTACCATCTCTGAGGAGGAAGACTACACAACCTGCCTGGACAACCTGTCCCACTGCTCAGTCAGCCTCACAGTGGGGAAAAAAAAAAAAAAAAGTTTTCTGATATTTAGAGGGAACCTCCTATGTTTCAGATTAGGCCCATTTCTTTTGGTCCACTTACTGGGCTTTCTCTTATTCACATTTTCTCCCCAACTGGTGGGAAAAAATATTTGTTTCCAGTTAATAAAATAGTGGGACAACAACAAATAAAAGCAAGACCAAAACCTGAAACTCCCTCTGTCTCTTCTCCTAGAAGGGAACCCTCCTCTAAAAAAATCTTGCCACAAAAGCCAATACATGTATATGTGAATTCACAATGGCCCAGTGGGAATGCAAGGGTGTGTGTGCCCAACAGTGTTTTCATTAGTCTTATGCTAACATTGATAGGAAACCAGAGAGTTTCTTTTCTCCAACTACTCAATACACCAATTTACATAAGAATAATGCTGCAATTATAAAGACAAGGAGCACAATTAAAAATCATCATCAAATCTTCTTCACAATACTTAATAAATATTCATTGTGAAAATTCTATTTAACATTTTTGAATGAAACATTACATTTTTCTTCGCAATATGCAAATTTGACTACTAATACTAATGTAGTAATTTAATTATACAGTAAGTATAATGAAACCACTTGGGTTAAAGGAACATAATTTATGGAAAACACTGTAAAGAACTAGTGTTATCTGAGTGAACCACACAGCTGAGATATTTCTGTTCAACAATTTGAATTGCCAATATTATCCTCCAACATGATTCCTCCACAATTAAAGCCTTCCTGGCTTATTAAATGGTTCCTAGCCAACATGGATTCTTATGCTGCTCATACAAGAGAGATACTTTTGGTTTTTGTCTATGCTATAATTCCCTCTCTTTATGTCTGTGAGGGACCTATATTATAAAAACAAAATTCAGATGAAAAACTGAATGTTTAGGTAGGAATTTTTCATTTTACTCCATGGCAATCTCTGCAAATATACATTTATCTACATATCATCTATGTCCAGATATATGTCTGCATCTAATATATAGGTATAAGGGAATTCAGGTCCACTAGCACAAAGCAACCTAATGCATCAGTTTACTATTTATTTTTTTTCAATAGTTTTCACAATGGAAATTGTAAATCAAAGATATCAAAAATTTAGAAACTAAACTACAATCCTGAAGACTTTGAGTCTTTTAACGCTGTTTTCATGGGACACATCATCGTGCATTTGAATCATACTATATTTTTATATAAACCAATAGATTTTACATTACAGAGTTTGATAAAATCTCATTACTTTTGAAACTGAGGAGTAAGTAAAACATTTTTTATTGTAGAAGACATAATAAAATCTGTAATCCAGAGGCAATTTATGCCACAGAAATATTTTTGTGAATATGGTTTAAGGGTGGTTATGGTGGTGCTAAGTTGATACTTGCACTAGATGGTCTTAAAGGTATCTTCCAACCTTGATTATTCAGTGATTCGGTGATTTTTGTAGTCAAGCAAAGTAAACTTATAAATTCTTTTCCTAAAAGCAAAGTTCATCTTACATATTAAAACTTACAGGTCTCAAATTTGAATTATTGTATGTTAGGCTAAGTGACCAACAATTCCCTTAAAAATTGTTTTTTTAAATTCTGTTTTCTAGGAATATCTGTTCAGAGGAACCTGAACCTATAGAGTGTAGCTCCATGCTTAATACTGGAAGAAGTTTGCTCTATAGAGATTTGATGGTAAGTGCTGACTTTTATAAAAAATGCCTTTTCATCAGATGGAGAGCACAGATTCCGCTCTAAAAATTGGAAAAAGTCTTTGGAAACATCAGGAAAAACAGTAGGAAGCAATCTAGAAGCTCTCTTGTTGGCAAGTGGAAGTCAGATGAGAATGCCAGAGACAGCTGTAGGTGTGCTGATATTCATCAGTAGGCTTGCTGGCAAAACAAAACTTTCATGAATGCTCAAAGAATCAGAAGATACTATTCAGATGCTTTAGTAACTTAAGAAGGTAAAGGTAATCCCCAATATCAGCACAAATTGGGTGGTAAATTGATAGAGACAAAAGTCGCAAAACAAGACTAGGAGATACTGATAGACAAAAAAAAATGAAATGGGTCAGTAAAGAATGGCCCAGAAAACCAATCTGCACCTAATTTTACAGCTCATCCAGGTTTTACAACTCAGAATTTACAGCTCAGAAAGACAGTCCTAACCTGGGCTACCAAAAAAAAGGAGGGTCAGTATTTTGAGCAGGGTGTTCCTCTTTCTCTATTCCACTCTCATGAGAAGTGACTGAAATATAAATCTAGTCCTGGTGCATCCAGTACGAGAAAGACATGGAACTCTTAGAACTGGATTCAAAGAGACACTGAAGTGGTCAGAGGGCTGGACACCCTTTCTGTGACAAAGAAAAAGGCTGAGACACTTGAGATTTTCTAGTCTAAAGAAAAAGTCCTTGGGGAAAATAATAGCAGCCTTCCTTCACTAGAGGGGGCCTACAAGAAAGCTGGAGAGGGGCTTTTTCACAAGAGCAGGACACAGGATAATGGCTTTAAATTGAGAGTATAGGTTTATGTTCAAACTCATCTCCATATGGGCCACCAATTGTTCGTGTCGGTGCTTGGCACCAACTTGACTGCCACCATCAGTTCATAATCTTACCATAAAACTTTCATACCTTCTCTCTGCAAGTCCCCACAGGCAGCTCCTCACAACACTGACTCCTTTTCTCTTCCTTCCACGTGGCCAGCTGACTCCTCACCATCCCTTGCACAACCACGTTACCCTTACTGCTCCTTACAGCAGAGCCAACAAACTCCAATTCCCTTCTTTGTCTGCTAACCCACTCTTTTATAACACCCATCCTTATTGGACACAGCTGTGGCCTATTAAGGGCAGGCCTGTTCCTGTTCTTCAGTAATTAGTACAGCTGCAACTCCTCAAGGGCAAGATTGTCTTCTGCACTATCTATCTCTATTCTCCTACAATCCATTCCCCCACAGGTTTAGACTGGGCATAAGGAAGATTTATTTAGGTATTTTTTTACTTTGAAGGTAGTGAGACATTAAAACATTTTACCCTGAAAGTTGGTAGATGCCCCATCATTCGAAGTGTGCAAGGCCAGCTTGGACAAGGCATTCAAAACTTGATCTCATGGAAAGTGTCCCTGCACATGTCAGGGAGGCTGGAATGAGATGTACTTTAAAAATTTACTCCAGTGCCAACTATTCTGAAATGCCATGAAGTCAATATTTTTCTTCTGTATGTACTGTTTTTTGCCTCAAAGTTTGCCCCTAAGTTAGGATATTTGGGAAACATCAATTTCAATGAAGACTGAGGCAAAAAACACCTTTAGTGCCCCATATTTTCTGTTGCTTTTATAACATAAAAAAAGGGGTAGCAAATTTCATAGAACAGAATTCTATGAAGACATGGTGCAATTGTTTGGCTGGCTTTTCCTTCTCCTGTAGAATTCCCTCTTGTTTCCCTTCTCACCCTCAGCCAATATGAACTCTGGACATACTCTGCTTTTCCCAGCTATTCTTCTGCAGATGCAGGTCATGTACTTAGAGCACTTCTTTGTAGCTTGTCCTATTTCCACCTCCTGTATGCCTACTTCTAGTGTTCAAGTTCAATCAAGCAGCAAAGTTGAAATTCTCTTGGCGATCACTATGGACTGTTCTGGTGCTTTGAGAAATCTGTCTTTAAAAACTGACCATGTATCCTGGAATCCTTCACACTTTAAGGTAGAGATTTTCTTCAGAAATCTTGCTTACCACATCCCAGAAATAGCAACAACCTGTTATTCTGAAATCTATAGTTTATCACAAGCTATTGTGATAACTAATATCACAATGACATCAGTTATTGTGGTTGTCCTGAGCAAATACATGAGCGAATTTTTTGTAAGGTTTTGGAAAGTATTAGCAAATAATTTTTTTCTATAGTAGTTTGAATATGACTATTAATATTATTGTATATAACTGTTTGATGTATTTTACATAGCTCCTTCAGATCTTGATTAACAAAACTGAGTTTTGGGGGCTCCCCATACTCAGTATTCCTTCTTTAAATAGAACGAAAATTTGAATGAAGAAAATGTTTTGGAAAGTGATTGTTTCTAAAGGATTGCTGACCTGGTAATAATTTGTAAAAAAATCTGTATTCTGTCCTTCATAACTATGTTGTGAACATAATTATTTTATATTTATTTTTGTTAGTAATTTCTTCATTTCTGTGGCTGTGCAATCATTGTCAGAATCAATGAAGTGCAAAATGAAATGACAATACCTTTTGAATTTAGACATAACTTTAGATAGTTCTGCTGAGATTCAAAGTCTGGTAAACTCTTCTCTACCTAGTAAACACCAGCCAATGCATGTCAACATACATATATTTTATATATATCTGTATGTGTGTATATTTTGATAAATATATGGATGTATAGACGTTGCAGAGTGCAGAGATTTGAGATGGACTTTTTTACTGACTTGGAAAAAAGTGTCACTTTATCTGAGTATCTTTCTTATCACAGGATAATGCACATTATAGTATTCAAAGAATTTTTGGCAGCTGCTCTTTTAAGATTGGAAAACAATACATGATGTCAGCAGAGCAATCTTAATAGAAGTGTAGCAATTCAAAAAATCTGAACACAATTTCCAAATTCTATTGAAAAAAGGTATTTAAATACTGCTCATAATGCTGACAACTTGTTAATCAGATGTTCATCTATGAACCTTTCTCACTAAATCTGAAGATGACTAGATTCAGAAGAAGAGATGTTTCAAATAATTACTGATGAAGAAAACAAGCTAAAACAAGAGATGTATCAGTCCTGAATTTTATGAGGTCACAGCTTAAAGACATGTTGTTACTTGCCCTAGAAATTGAAAAAAAACAAATGGATTGTTTAATTTTCAGTGGTTTGGTGAATGTTTTGTCCACCTCAAAAGACTATTTGAATTTTTCATCTTATTTGAGGCTCCAGAATGATGATCAATCTTTTCTGTCCCATTTCTATTCTGTAAAACAGGTAAAAGGAGATATGGTGGTCTTTTGCCTCAAAATGATTCTCTGGTGTACTAACTTAACCTGCATGAAAAAATCAAACCAAATGTCTACACAGTCCATCAGCATCATATAAAACTATTTGGATAAATGTTAGTACAAAGTTTATTGTAACTTTTGTTACTTGAATCAAAGAAAAAATGTTTTAAGCGTTTTGTGACCGTTGATATTAAAGAAAAAAATAATTGTAACTGGTATTTCAGATAGAACAAGTGATTTTAAATATTAAAATATTAATGGGTCAAAATTGATGAGTTTCCTTACACACCTTTCCTCACATATCAATACTAGAGTTCAGGTATCTCTATAAGAAAATTCTAAAAAATATTTTATAAAGAAAATTTCTATTCTTGCAATATTGAGAGTTCCGCAGCTACTTTGATAATCTATAAATGGATAATGAAACTTTTAGTAAATATTTTAAAGTTTACTACTCCAAGTGTTGTTTGTGTCAGTGTATTTACAAATATGGAAATTATTTTTTAAATAATAATGAGTATTCCCATATCCCTTGAAACTTATTTTCTGACCATAAAAATTAATTTGAGGTATTCAAGTGTGGATTGTTCAACAAGTAGGGAATTTTTATTTATGCTCTGTGTGCTTAACTGTGAAATAAATTATTTTTTATTTTATATGGCAGTTAATGTGCACAGAAGAGGTTAGCTGTAAGGGGTAAGTCTTTTTACAAATGATACTTTAGGAAATGCTGTCATTTATGAGTTTGGGCACCTTTTCAGACAGGATTTCTGAATTATGAGGTATTTTCTGAGAGCTACTGTAAATAGTTTTCAGTCTAAATGTTCAAAAACTGTACACTTGAGCATTTCTACCATTATTTTCTCTCTTTAGAGAGGTATAAATCACAACCACCATTAGAACATAAAAATCACAAAAAATACTATGAATAACCTACATTTAGTTTCATGGTGCACTTTTTGTTCGTTTTTGAGGGTTTTTGTTGTTAGTTTTTAGTTAATTTTATTGGTGGTTTTTTTTCATAATCACAGAATCGTAGAGTAGCTTTGTTGGAAGGGTCCCTAAAGACAATACCCATAGGCAGAATTTCATCTTGTAAGAAAATTTACTTACTATTAAATTCTGTTTCAGGTGCTCTTGCCTACTACCATCAGCTTTGAAGTTAAAGCAATAGAAGATATACATTAAGTTCTTAAACTCCAGGGATGAAGAACATGCTCATAATAACTATAAGTCATTTCAGTTTTTTTCAAAAAGTTTAGCATACCTCCTCCAACTTATTAGAATAAAGCTAAATAGAGCAGGAATAGAAAACAAAACAAAAAGTAAGCAGTTTTGAGTGTGAAATAGAGGTATTCCCCTAGGATAGGTGCAGGTAACAGGAAAAGCAGTTGGAGCAGAAGGAAAATATGTGGGAATATGATAGATATATTTACTTCATGAATATGAAAATGATTAAATGCTCAGTAGACTATAACTCAATCTCATTGTTTCAATGGCTTTAAAGCATAATGATTCACAAGGCCTGTTTTTTATTTCTTTTGTAATGGTTATTCATTTTAATTATCAGTCTCTAGTAGCAATGAAACAGATGCTTGAATACTTTTTTTCAATAACGAATAAAGCCTGTATGATTCATTCTTATTCTTATGCATAATGAAATTTATAACATCCAGGCCTTATGTTGCTGAATCTATCAATTAATTAGTCAAATTGTCATTAAATAGGAAATTCTGGCCAGAGTCCTTTGTTGTTGCTCTGCATGGCAGTGGAAGCTCTAAGTATTCTACTGGAGTGCCTGGTATGTTGCTAAGGTTGCACCACAACTATCAGAAACAGCAAGCACCTGAATTAGAAAACCTACTTTCGTGACTTCTAAGTATTGAAAAGAGATAATGCTGGTAGCAGAATACATCTAATTTAATAGCATAGATTGGATTATACTTCTTGTGCTCAATGTAACATAATTTTAATTTTTTTTTTCTGATCTTTAAAAGTAATAATCTGTCTGTCTGGGAATTATATCTCTTCTCTTTTGCTCAGAGTATTTAAGAATGTGAAAGAAAAGTTCATGGTTAAAGGCATATTTGAAAAAAGTACTAAGCAATTAATCTGTAATAAAAATATTATTTTAAAATACGATTCATTAAATTGGCAATAAATTTACACCTGTATCTTGCACAAGAGTAACATTCCTATTCCTCTATTGCTTGTATTTATGTTATTACTGGGGGATGAGGGATTATTCTCCAGCCAGCATTCACTTAAATACTTACTTAATCTTTCCATCACCTATTGCAGAGAGTGTAAATGGTAACTTCATTTAATCTGTTAATGCACCCCTGAAAGCCAAATCAAAGTATCCTGCAGTAATTTTAAAACTATGTTGCCTTGGCAAACAAATTTCAACCTTTGTTTAATTTGTTTTAGTAGAAGTATTTCATTGAAAAAAAAAAATAAAAAAAGCAAACTGAAGATACTTTACCCTTTGGACTACTTAAAAGAACAAAGACCAAAAATAAAATCAAAACATGAGAAATATTTAGCCTAATATGTACTAATATTGCATCTATTGAAGAGTAAAGGAATAACAAAATGGAACTCTCATCATTATGTTTCCTGACACATCCCAGGAAAAAATATTTTCCCAAACTGAATGAAAAAATCTTTTAGTTGCCTCCTTAAATCGTCACTATGTAGGGAAGAATGCAAGTTTTCTCCTAAGGGAGCTAAGGAACTATTTCCAAAAGGGGAAAATTTATGTTTATGTCTTTATTCTGATGTTAGTTTATGCATTTTATGTCAAACACCTCTACATCTTTTAATGTGGCCCTCTGTCTGTATTATTACAAGTTTCTATCTTAACAAAAGTTTTTTGGTACATTTTTTCTTTCCCTTAACCCAGTGGGTATTTGATTCTTCATCTAAAGGGGAAAAATTTTAGCATTTAGCATAGAAAAGATTTCTATATTTTCATACTCATGTCAAAAAAAACCCCTTGCTAATAGTATTTCCTCAAGTTTTTTCTTAAAGTTAATTCAGTTTCACAGTCCACTCAGTAAAACATCTCCTAACTCTATCACTAGACCTAGAAGCAGGTCTTGGCACGTCTGGTAGCACATATCTAGGTGTTTAGAGAGATTGACTGCGGAGTTGTCCTGTAACCAGAGGAGCCGCATTTTAAAACTTTTCATATTATCTGCAAAATAGGAAGAACGGTTTATTGCTTCAGAACAAAGGGTCAACGGAGCCAAGTTTTTTTTTCTCTAGAAGTTAATACAACAGGAAGCAAACACGTTGTTCATAAGTGCTTCTTGGGTGTTTTCATGTGTTTAGCACTGGGAATTTCTGATATGTGAGGTCTACTCAATTGCTCTTAACTGGTCTTTCTTCAAAATACTTTTATATTTTCCCCTCTTAAAATTGGGCAAAATTTTGCATCCAGTTTTGAAACTGGATGGCAACCAAGACATTCCTTGAGCTGTTTCTGTGTAGGTATAGCCTCCTTTTTACTCCAAGTTTTTCTCCTCTTTAAATTTGAGGTCCTTATTCCTGGTTTTGTAACAGTGAAGGGTTGATCACTGTCCATTCTGTTCATGCCACTCACTATTTGAAAGGTGTCTATGATATTAATTTCCACATATCTCTTTTAAAAACTGAAGACCATCAGCCTGCTCAGTTATTCATCATATGGAATGCATCTTATCACTTTGCAACAGGACAACCTCACAAAAAGAAAACCCAAAAACCAAACCAACACTAAACTCTAAGTTCAATCAAAAAAAGACCAGTTCACTATAAGGTGGAAAAAGCATGGATTTTTCAGGAAAATACTGTTGTGGTTTCTTTTTTTTTAGAATTTTATTTTATTCTTTTGCTTATAATTTTTGGTTGTTTATTTGTTTTTCAACTTCTTCCAAAAGGAGACAATTTCATAAACTATCTGTAATACTACCGTTTTGCTTGTCCTATGTGGCTGCCACCAGGTCAATGCCAACCATTCTATTTGTGAAATTTGTATTGTTTTTTTGCAAGTATATACTTTTTATCTGCATCGAATTTTTTGGGAATTTTTTCTTCCTGGTCACTCAGTCTTATAATGTACTTCTACAGTTCTTCCAGAAGCATGTTTTTAATTTACTTTTTCACATCTCTTGTAAATGTCTTTAACGTCAAAAGTCATGGCGTAGAGCACTCAGAATTCTGTCACAGGCAATGCTCCATATCAAAAGCTAATAATTTACTCCTGTCATGTTACCTGTCTTCTAATTAATTATTTATCAATCCAAGGACTTGTTCTTTTATCCCATGCTTTCATCCCATGCTGTCTTAACTTCCTTAAAAGCTCTATGTGATAACCTTGTTAAGAGCCTTTGTAAACCCACAAATCTCTTGTCCACATATTATCTTTACATCTTTACATTATTTTCCCTTTCAAAATAATAATGGTTATGTGTTCAAGTCCTTTAATAGGGGAATGCCATTGTGACTCTGGACCCAAAAACTTCCCCATTGCTTTTAAAGTCACTGGTCTTTTAGAATGCACTCTACTACAAAGAAACTCACTGTATTGGAGATACATAAAACTGTTAAAAATTTGCGAATTTTTAATCAAGGAACTGAATTAAACAGGATTTTTCTCAACAGAATCTCATCTTCATAACTGACAGTTAATACAGATAACCTGTTCCTTCTAAATGCCTCCCTTAAAAGAATCTATCTACTGTCAGACTGGGAACTTAAGGAATTCAAAAAAAAGGATTTTGAGTAGGAGTTAATGAAATATTTTTCCTTTTATGTTAAATTACATGTCAGTTAAACACCAGTTGTGTAAGGCAGAGAAACATAGTTTAAACCCATTTGAAAGATGCAGTACCATTTCTGAAAGGAGTTCAGGCAACACTCAAATCTTTGATTGATGCCAAATGAGAGTACATGCCAATCATAAAACAGCAGGAATACTCATCTAGGCTGTCAGGTTTCCAAGACTAACAGGGCTCCCATGCTGCTTGATGAGACTGAGGAAGTTATGTTAAACAGATTTGTGATCCTCTTCTCTACAAGAGCAACAAAAAAATTGCTACTACCCTGTGAAATGACAACGTATAGGGTTTTTGTATAACTACACAGCAGATAAATTCTTCATATCAAATGCTGGACCTGTGAGTTACTCAAGTCTAGATAGCGGCTCTTTCTATGTGTCTGTGAGGAGAGATAAGTTTCCAAAAGCATATAAAAATTATTGTTAGACATTATCTTTTTTTAACTTTAAATTTGTAGGAAAGTGTTTTTCACTCCCGCATAAAATCAGATAACTGATCTCAACCATAGGGAAAAGAAAAAAAACATAATAAAAGTTGCAATGCCAAGAACACAGTCAGCAAAGTGTCTTACCACAAAGATGATGAAAGAACATTGTGACTTCCACTATGAGCAATTCTATGAATCTTTAATTTCCTGTTCTATCTCAGGGCCAGTCTGCAAATGCTTTATCAAGAGAAAAGTCCCAGAGTTCAATGAGATTACTCACAAGGGTAAGGCAAAAGGCAAATATGGTACAACTTATAAGATCAAACTACAAATGCTGAAAAGATTCAGCTTTCAAGTTCTTTTGATGATGTACATACTTTTTGCCCCTTCCTTTTCTTTCTGAAAAAAGTTACAACTAGAAAAAATGTTACTTCTTTCTTAAAAAAAAAGAAAAAAGCTACTCAACAAGGAATATTTGAAAAAAAATTGATTTCTCCAGAAGCTGCAGTGATGAATACATGCTATTTAGTTAAAATCAAGAAATGTTAAGAAAGAAAATAAGCCAGTTATTGTGTTTTAGACATATAAGAGGTCACTGAGGAAACAATATGGTTTTTTAAATCAATTACCTAATCAAAGTAACTCCTAAAAAAAGAGAACTCTCAACATGAATTTATTTTTCTATGCAACTTTAAGAAATACTCTATTAGCTCATCAGATATTTTTTTTTCAGTAATGAAGGAACCTAAAGTGATATTTCCACCCTCTGTGATACATCAGCCATGAACATATAATTGTCTGAAAATCATGTTATAATTTAAGAACTTAATTTTACAAATATGACTAAACACTTTTTGCAATTTTTGTTGGATCATAAAATATTTTATGTGGCATTTCTGAAAACTTTAAACTCAGTGAAGTAATTTTCCTGGTACAAGAAAGTAGTAGTGAACATACACTATTTTATTAATCTAGCTGTATATGTAACACTCCTTGAGTCATGAATGGCACTGCAAAACACAGTCATTTGAAATGTGGTAAATAAAAGTCTTTATTGAAATGGTAATCTGTATGCAACTATAATGCCTCATAATAGAATCATTTTTTTTGTTTCTCTTAGTAACTAGGTTTATTAGCCCATTATGTAAACAGACTCATCACTTGCCCAGTCAGTTATAGAAAACAAATTGTATTTTTATTCTTCCATCAAGTGTTTTCTATCTCATTTACACTCTAATTTACTTAAATTTATAATACATTCATTGTAGAATAGGGGAAAGGGGGTTGATGCACTCTACACTGAAGTCAGGAAAAATCCAGTGATTCAGAATTGATTAGGTAAACTTGCAAGTATTGAAAATGAATCATCATTATAGGTTAATTTGAACATTTCTGACAAGCATGTAAGAAAGTGTAATGGAAACACATGATAATGTAGCACTAAACATATTTATTTGTTTATTTTAATTTCAGGAAAAGAAACTTTTTCTTCATAAAGAATTTTAATTGCTGCTATGGACCAAGATATTTTCATTTTTCACTCTATTGTAAAACTTGATGTTAGGAGTGGAAATGGATTGACTCTTTTCTGGAAAAGATACTGTTATCCAAAATGCACTTTATCCCACTTCTTCATGACAAACACCATTTAATAGAGTGTAACTATTCATTATATTATGTAGCTAAGGAATTTGCCTGAGAATAATTAAAGTCTTAGGTTGATGAGACACTGTAGGATGTGCAATTAACATACCTGAATCAAGGCTTTTCACATTCAGCATCAGCCTCTTATCTGAAATTTGCCATCCAGTATGGAAACTGATTTCACATCAAAGCAATTTCAAATGAATTAGGATTATGTCACAGGCAGTCAGCTGCTTTTTCCTTCATGTCTGGACAGTCCATCAACCATTTCTGTTTAGTGCAATTGGAGAGTTGACTGTTGAATACAGACTCGTGTGCAGAGCTTGTTCTCATAAAGATTTCAAACTTTCCTCTTTCAGCTATAGTGAGTCAAATCTTATTTTAGAAAACAAACTTATAACTAAGTAGGTAGAGACTATGATCCCAATTTTAGCTAAAGAATTGTCTGCCCTGTCATCCATGATAGGCCAATGTCCTTATTACACATATTATATATATTCTAGCAGTCTAAGTCACTATTTTTTTGAGGAATCCATCAATACTTCAAGAAAGGAACTCATTCTCATTAGAGAAACAAGATATCTGTTTCAGAATGTTTTAAGACTTGAAGTGTGGTAATTAGGTATCAAATTCCTGTCAATAAAGAATTATTGCAAAATAGCCACCATTCCTCCGCACATACTGAAAAAGGCAGAAGTGGGTAATCCCTACTATCTAGGCAAGGTTTTAAAGTAGAGTCTTGTATTTTATAAAGACAAACTGAATAAAATATTAGTGTAGAAAACATGGATTTTTATTAAATGTATTACCTGAAGGAAAAGGAAGAGAGAAGTAACTGCTTTATGGGGAGATGAGCTATTTCTGCTTTAAAAGAATACTGCCTTGGAAGGAAATGAGCATGAATAGACCATAAATGAAATTTAGGTGAGAATAAAGGACTGATATGGAACTTGAAAAATTCGTAGAGGCAAAAAGACCTCTTTTATATACAGCTAAAAAGTAATCATGTGATATCATCATGACAGAAGGAGTCTGTCTATAATCCAAGGCTTCCCTCCAAATCCGACATTCTGTGTTTCTCTACACACCTATAGAAATTAGATGTGAAAAAAAGATAGTGGATGCACTTTATATATCTCACAGTATATGATGTGTCCCATCTATATTACAGAGACCGTACTTTATGTCACTTGTCATAGGCAACAGTATCACTCATACATATTTCCAACTCACACACCAAGTCTACCCACTTTGATTGTTTTATATTTTAATTCATTGAATATTTTTGTTGCATTTCTCCAGATATAAGAGGCTTGCTGAGTTTTTCTGATTATTTACTTTATTTTTTCTCTTGTAACAGCTGAAAAATAAAACAACTAAAGGTCAAGAAACTCCCTCACTACCTCCAGCTTTTTGTTCTTCCACATTTTTTAGGGCATCTCAATGTCAGCGCTTACTTAATTTGTAAATCCATCTTTTGAAGTTCTCATAAATGTACTAGGATGACACTAATTTGCTGGAAGCAAAGTTCTCTTTTTGCTTGTAGAAGCCTCTCTGGGAGTATTCCTCAAGAAGTTTATTATGCTGAAAGGCTTCAAGAAAGGCGTTTTTATGTCAGGTTTTGGAACACATGGTGACAAATTGCTTTTGTGATGATTTGCTTTGTTCACTGCTGTCATCAGTTCTGAAAGAAACTCCTATTGCGGGTTGTTTTTCAGATTGCTTAAATGTCTGCTGGCAATGGTTTTGTTATGTTGTTTTGGTTTATTTAAAGGAAGATGGGTTATCTTTTTCTACTCTAATACTTCTCATCATTATCAGTTAAACACTTGGTTTTCAAGTATGTTGATTTCTATTCCTTTAAGATGGGCAGTAATGGATAGGCAATATTTTCCCTATTTTGAATATTGAAGGCAAAGAAAATTACTTTCCAGACAGTTACTATTGATGACTGCTCATGCACTATTTTCCCTTCTTTCCTGCATGGCTCAATGTCTGAATTACTAAACCCCAAGTTTCTTATGGATTTCTTTTTTAGGGGAAATTATGGTCCAAGGACAAAGAGGAGACAAGGAGCGAAGAGCAGACCACCCAATCACAGCTAACTAAAATTTTGAATTTTACCCAAAAATCTATATACAATCGTATAAGAAACATGAACCATAAAATAGGAAATATTAGTGTATATTTATAAAGCACTAAGCACAGCACGTCTGGGATAATGTAAGTGCAAAAAGGTTTCTGGACACCGAGTTGAATTCTGGGCCAGTTTATTCATGATTGCACTGATCTTCAGCGTATTGTAGTTCAAATGTTTCCACCTGAATTTAGATTTCTTTAAATATGGATTATATCTCCCAAAGACCATTTCTTCCAGCCTAAACGTGTGATTTAAGTGGATTGTGGGGTTTAAAATATTAAAGAGTGACCCTTATTAATATTTTCCACAAATTACCTAGTCTCTCAAGTTCCTCTACAAGAAAGAAGCGTTTCAGATTTGGTCTCCTGATTATTGACTGGGTCAGTAATCTTTGACTGCTGCCTACTAGACCTATGACTCCCAAATTGCACATTAGTGAAACTTCAGAAGATAAAAAGGGCTCATTCTCAAGCTGTTGCATAAAAACATCCAGTCCAATACAGCAATCATTTACAGTGAGATCAGACAGAACCATGCAAAAGTTATTACTAAGTGGCTCTTATCAATCACTTTTTAGCTGAAAGAGGGAAGTAGCTTCTTAAATGGTTTGAGAGCAGTGTGGTGCTTAGCTCCTGGCCGGGGTTAAACCATGACAGTCCTTTCTGGTGCCTTGTGTGGGACAGTATCTGTGGACCACAGTCTCCTGAGAGGAATACCACCTGGAATATAAAATTATCCACAGCCACAGAAGCCCTGAGGTGCACCTGTTCCAGCATGGCCTCCTCCATCAGCCATAATGCCTTGCCTACAGCCACAATTTCAATTTGAGTTTGCAGTGGAGCTCCAGCCCGGTCAGTACAGCAGCCCAGGAGCAGCACTGATGCCCTGGAAATGTTGTGCTTTGATCCCAGCCAGCAACTATACTCATACAGATGTTTACTCACTTTTCACCACACTTGAATGGGGGCCAGATTTGGAAAGGTAAAAATGAGGAAACTCAGGAGCTGAGATAAAGACAGCTTAATAGGTAAAGAAAAAGCCACTCACACCAGCAGAGCAAAACCAATCTATTCATCCCTTCCCATGGGCAGGCAGGTGTTCAGCCATCTCCAGGAGATCACCAGTAGTAACAGTTATTTTGGAAGAGAGTATCATTACTCCAAGCCTCCTCTCTCTCCTTCTTCTTCCCCCTTCTTTAAATGCTGACAGTGATTCCATACAGTGGAATATCTCTCTGGACACTGGGGGTCAGCTGTTCCAGCAGTGTCCCCTCCCAACTTCTTGGGCCCTCCCAACTCCTCACTGGTGGAGGTGGTGTGAGAAGCAGAAAAAGCCTTGATGCTGTGTAAGCACTGCTCAGCAATAGCTAAAATATCTGCTATCAACATGATTTTAAGGAAAAATTCAAATAACTGCCCTATACCAGCTTCTATGAAAAATTTTAACTTTCTCCCGTGAAAAACTAAAGCACTAAAAGAGGATTCAATAATAAAGAAGTAACTGCAAAATCACTTCTGTCCTCTAGCTAAATCTAGGTACACAATAATACTGCAAAAAACATGCCTAAGAAATATTATAAATTTCATGTTCTCTGATATATACACAAAGCCATACAACATTTTTTCCTAGACTTTGCTTGTAATGCTGTGATTTCAAATTAATTTCTTAACACAAAAAAGCCTAACAGATTTTTTCTTTAAAGCTTGTATTCCATTTTTGGCTTCATTTTTATTCAAAAACACCACAATAGAGATCATAGAGGCCTAGCAAGCAAAGTGTGCTCTAAATGATCACTTTCATTGACTCTTGCTTCTAACAAGACATAGCTCCTGAAGCTCCACTTCTTTATAATGGCTGTGGCATGGAGTTTTTAATTATTGCAAATCTCTACAATAACCTGAATATGCTGTCCAAGTATTTATCAGAATCCTTTTCATACTCAGCAGCAGCATTCTTAATTTTTTCTCTGAGGCTTCTTCTCTCTTTTTGATGTTGCATTTAATGACAAAGTTTCGTTTATTTACAGTGTATAATTTCCCTTCATTATATTTCAAATTTTCTATCTTTATCTTTTTAAGGTACACCAATTTAGTAAAGTGCATTAACTGCTGTACTTACAAGAAAGAAAAGACCTGATTCACGCAGTGAAATCTAAAATAGGTTCTGAATATGACCCCCAAATAGAGGATAATGTCCAGCCTCCCCTCAGCAGTACTGTGAATCCCCACTGTTTTCCTAGACAGATTCTCTACTGTGGTTTCAATTTAGAGGAACTAGACACTGCCTGCAAGCTTAGCAGCATGTCTGAGCACTCGAAGCAAGATTTCAACACACTGAGAAATAATTTTCAGCTAGCAACTGCAAAGCTTAAGTCTACTTTCAGGATCTAAATTTCATTCTCTGGTTGGCCTACTCAATCTGTTTGAATATAAAGAAAGCTCATGATGTCTGATGTTACAGATATTCTCTCATTAAAATTAAAAATTGTTGGAGATTTTTTCAGAAATGGCTTAGAAGGCAGCTGTGAGAAGCAAATTCTCACAGCCTGTTTCTGTAAACAGCAGAAGTTCTCAGGTTGTTTTTAATAACAAGTAAATATCTTGTCCTTGGATAAGGTATGAGAAAGCAAAAGTGACAAACATGAAGGCCTTGAGAACCTTTCATACCAGGGTTCTCTGGCAGTTTTCTCATAACAGGTAAATATTCTCTCTTTGGTTGTTTTGGGAAAGTAAAAGTAATTTTGAGAACACAAATCTTGGTATTGAAAACAAAAGGAGGGTTTGGTGTGTTATCTCTGACCTATGATGAGCTCGGATTTTGCAATATGCATGAACTTAATTAACACGGTTAAAAAAAGTGACTGATTGAGTCAATAAATGAAGTCGATGCTGAACCAACAAAGGTGGGTCGTCTTCCTTCACTTCAAAAAATCAGTAGGTGGCCATCTCAGTTTCATTGATGTTCTTTTAAAACTGCAGAATAAAATATATATGCATGTCTTCCATCATAGATAATATATTTTGTAAGCCATTTCTTAACAAAATTTGGGTGCAGGAATATTGATGTTAGAAGTTTAGTTATTTGTACGCACAGCTCACTCCAAATAATTGAAGTTATTTTGGTCACAGTGAAGGCTGTAACCATACATACATACATTGACCAGGTGTACCACTTGTCATCAAAGGGACATTTGATACGTATAATTTCAAGCTTTCAATTTTTTGAGATATATTGAAATTTAAATAAAAATTTAAATTGGTCTAGCTTATTAATAATATGCTAAAATAAATTTGTTTTCTTAATTTGCTTTCCTGTACATTGCTTAGTTGGATTTTCATTTTATGGCACATTTGAAAATCTAAAATATCATATTCTTCCAAGGCCAAGATAGTTTCTAGTTCTTCTGTTAATCATATCTTTTTCTTTACAAGTATTTTCACTTCCCCTTTAACATTTTATGGATTTTACAGTGATCTGTAAAAAAACCTTCTTTTAGCTCTTATTTTCTATAATAAAGGGAAAATTACTAATTGTAGCTTGCTTTGTTTATTTGGTTTTTTTTTTTTTTTTCTAATAGAGTGACAGCAGCAATAAGATTTCCTCTGAAATTTGTATTATAGGCTAGCAAATTCATAATTTCTATGCAATTCTGCCTTGATAATCTACAGAAATTCCATCCCAAACAGTAAAATTAATATTTGCAGGCTACTTGCCATCTGAGTTTTTTTAATATCAACTGTAATTTTTTTTCTGTATTTATATCTAATCTATATCTATCTATATGTATATCTATCTCTTTATCTATACCATCTATACCTATGTATATTCATGCATCTTCTCACATTATTAATAAGCCTGTGTCACACCAAACTTGCAGTGCTCCCAAAAAAGCAGTTATTGCATTTAATAACCAGGCATAGTGTTTCCTTAAACATACTTGCGTCATGGTATCTAATTATTTGTTTATTTAAAGCTCATAGGTTATGTGGTTTGGGTGGAGTTTTTTTTATTGGTTTCTTTTTTTGGGGGGGGGGGCATTGTGGTTTTTGTTTTGTTTTATTTGGGTTTTGTTTGTGCATTTGTTTGGATTTTTTAATCATTACCTAGCCCTCTGAAGTCACCAGCTAACACACTGCTGAGCTAAGTTTTATTTGGATCTTTAATTGGTGTTTTGACATGAATGTGCTTTGCATTCTAGCTATTCTTCTTCTGTCAGCTCACCAGTTCTTTAATCAATTTTTTGTTACAAATAGAAGATATTTATCTATTACAGTACACTATTCTTTGTGCCTACATTGTATTTGTACCAGAGTTTCTCTTTAAAGAACACTGTAAGAAAAGGAAATTACATAATATTGTAATTTTACTTGCCAATTTTCTTTCATATATTAATTTTAGTCTCCATGATTCTTCTTGTCTTTCATTTTGTGCTTACTCTCATATTTGTGTCTTCCTGCTCAACTTTTTTTGTCTTTTTCATATTCAGTTACATTTCTGATACATAAATCTTACTAGGTTGAAGCATTGCTTTATTTACATTTGTCAATATTTCTGCTTCTCTTTACTTGTGTGGTGTCTAATCAATATTCTCGCGCAATATAAAACATAGAGTTAAGCAGAGGGTCTTCATTTTTTCTGAGTTGCTGAGCTTATTTAGAAAAGAAAGAAAAAGAAAAGCAAAATACTTTTCCTAAGGCTGGTCTTCCTAAAGCAGTATCTGGAGGCCAGTGAGATCAAGATAGTGCTTTGATTGATCAGTGTGCAACAAATCTAATCAGCCCGTCCCTGTTGGCTAAATTACTGACTTTTGTTGCTCAAACAGAACATCAATGGAAATTGCAGCAATGTTTCTAGCAGTTGGAAGTTAAAAAATAAGACCATCTTAAAAGAAGAGCTGTTATGCACTCCAGGAGCAAAAACTCAAAATACTTCATTTGCTTTATTCTGGACAAAGAATCTGAAATTATGACCAATTATAGTTCTGCTTAAACTGAGCTTTTTTTTTGCAGCTAAGGAGGATAGAAATAATGGGCAACTTCTAGAGCAGATAGAGAGTTTTTAAAAAAATAATTTGTTATAATTTACTTTTTTTAAAGTCATTATTGTGCCCTCCTATTTATTGGAAGATAGTGAGGCCTGTAAATACCTATTTTGGCATCTTTCACTGGAAGGAGAAAGAAGGGTGAGGAAATTATGTGTCTAATCTACTTGTCTTCCCACAAAGGTGACTGAGAAATAGATCGAAGAGGACTGCAGAGCTATGTGCCTGTACCAAGGAAGGAAGGAACTAATGTTACGTTCCACTAAACCTTTGCTGAGAAGAAAGGAGGGTGGACAGGAACACTAAATTTTCTGTGAATGCTCCCCTGCTACTGCCTTGTGCACAGAGCTTATTGATAAAATCATAGTATATCTTCAAATTTTAGTGTAACTCCTGTGGATGACAAACCTTGCCTCCTGGCCAGCTCAAACAAAAAACAGCTATCCACAGGCAGGATGGAGCAGGTCCCTGCATGGAAACCCAATTCAATAGGAAAATCAGGTGTGGGTGACATGACAAAGATGTCCTCTACAGATGGCATCTTCCTGCCATTTACAGACTGAGTTAAGGCTCTGGATGGTCTGATAAAACTCATCAGGACCCTGTGTTAAGGTATTTTTTATTCCTAAACAGGTTACAAATGCCTCTGGCTTATTTGTCAATCACCCTGCAAGTCTAAGCCTTGTTTCACAGCCTTGCATTATCTGTCTGACAACTGTTACTTTTGCTCCTGAAAAATGTTAGGGAAGTCATTACACACAGAAGATTGTATAGCGGAAAAAATTCTTTTGCTTATTATTTTGCTTCCTTTTTATTTTATCAATATTCTTGAGATCACTTG
Source organism: Zonotrichia albicollis (assembly GCF_047830755.1). Classification (NCBI taxonomy): domain Eukaryota; kingdom Metazoa; phylum Chordata; class Aves; order Passeriformes; family Passerellidae; genus Zonotrichia; species Zonotrichia albicollis. The sequence continues at coordinate 82,846,322 of NC_133820.1, read as the reverse complement.
AGTATAGCTAACAAAATTGACATACATACAGATATACATAGAGAGAAACACCTGATGTTTCTCACATTTGAAGCTGAATACTCTCTTCTACTGCCACGACTTTATGCAATGTCATGTTCCTACCACCCAATTAAAGAAACTCTTGCCATGAATATTATCTCTATGTGTCAGAGGCTAGCTTCTGACAAATTGGAAAAACTTGACCTGACAGATTTAAAAACATACAGAGAGTACTCTCTACATACTCGAGTTAAGGAATCATAGAATCATGGAAAAGCTTGGATTGAAAGGGACCTTAAACATCATCTAGCTCCAAATACCTCAACCTCGGCAGGGATGCCATCCAACTAGAAGGGGTGTCATGGAAATATTTTATGACAAAACCTTTTGCTAGGATGTTTCTCCTGAGAGACCTCAGGAGCAAAATGTAAACAATAATTATCTGCTGCTGAGGAATGTAACAGGTGCATCTTTGATAGATCTCATGTGGTTGTTTTTAATTAATGGCCAATCACAGTCCAGCTGTCTTGGACTCTCTGGTCAGTCACAAGATTTTATTATCATTCCTTTCTATTCCTTGCTAGCCTTCTGATGAAATCCTTTCTCTATTCTTTTATTATATCATTTTAGTATATAAGTTTCTTAGTATATAATTTTCTTTTAATATAATATATATCTCAAAATAATAAATCAGCCTTCTGAAACATGGAGTCAAGATTCTTATCTCTTCCCTCGTCCTGGGACCCCTGCGAACACCACTACAAAGGGGTTGCTCAAAGCCACATCCAACCTGGCCTAGAAAACTTCCAGAAATAAAATATTTTTACAGGGGACACTTAGTGACTTTAGTAACTAAAATTTCAATTATTGTGGTCTACAAGGAGCAGTAAAGAGTAACATAGAGAATTTGTTCTTACACAGATTTATATTCACTTTTTACAATCTCATGGAAAATTTACACCCCTCTTAAACCCTTGGAAAGATAGATGTCACCTGAAATATTCATGACGCCTGGAAGTTTATTTCTACTACTTATTGTAAATGTTTAATTAAAGTTTAGAGACAACAATGTGCCAAAAATCAAACAGACATTTAACGCATTTTCCTTCGACAATATATAATTCGTATTTGTGACCATTGCCTTGAGAAGGTGTTCTTTTTTATTATTTTTATTAGGTAAATATTGTGCATATTGTTGCAAATTTTAAATATTGTGAGCTTTATTTCCTGTAACTCTGTTCAAGTGATTACCAACAGTTGCTGTCTAGCTGATGCTTGTGGTCACTGAAAGTGGATTTGGGAGAGATAGATAACAACAGAGTAGCCAAAGGTTAATTAGAGCAAAACATTCAGCTAACCACAGTGCTGATCAATGTCCATCTCAAGGCAGGTGTGGGAGAAAGTAACATTTGTAATCAGTATGCAAATATGAGTCAATGATCTTTCTCCATCAATAGTGGACAGCCCATTGAGCTCGCTTGCACATCCACAGTCTGCATGCCAGGATCTCCCCTTGAGTCAGGATGCCTCTGAAGATCTGTCCTTGAGGCCAAGAAATTCCTTGGAACAAGAGATCTCAGTGATTAACATGTTAAACTTTGAAAGCTAAGTGAGATAAAGAATTGATTGTGCATATGTACTCCTTTAGGCAGAAACCCTTGATTAAATCTGTGTTCAGCTACACCTAAACTCCCTTCTGAGAAGCTTAAAAAGCAAATTGGGTCCTTTCTAAATCTCTTGAATCAACAAAAAATCTCCTTGACAGCTTTATCTAACCCTGTCCTCTATACAGTAAATAATCAAGTGTACATTGACTTTAACCTTGTGAAACCTCTGTCACTTGTACTATTAAATTTGTTAAATCTATTTTATATCAATACACACTCTTTCAAGTAAAGAATTTAATTTCTGTGCTTTTACTAAATTCAACTGTGCATTATTTTCCTGTGCTATAAGCAATTATAATACCATGTGTCTAATGCAAGCTCTTCAAAATATTTGGAAAGTCTCAGTTTCAGGACAGTATCCACTGGTGATTTAATTCAATTAAAAGATTGCAAAAGTTCATGTAATTTACAGCCACTAATTTGCTTTCCTATTTTTTTGTATTCAAGATATATGGCAAAAAATATCACAAATTATAAAATCATATCCCAAACATTTGTGGGGTGAGCTGATAAGTTTTAGAGTTCTTTGGTAGCTGCCTGTGTGAAGAATCCTAACTACAAGTGAATCTATAAAACAAGTGACAGCATCTGTTACATTTTTCCTAGGGTGCACAGTAACAACTAATACACAAAAGGCGTTTGATTGCACATTATAAAACACTTTCTAGCAACTTCTTCCTGCCAATGAGCCTTAGGTAAAATAAATGCAATGAAAATTATTGAATCAAACTGAATAATTAAAAAAAAATAAAGAAAAACATTTGATTGTTTGAATCTGTTTTTTGCTTTAGACTTTGATTTTTTTAATTTATTTTTTCACTTTCCACTTCAAGATGGGAACTTTCTTTTTCATTCTTCAATGACTTAGAAGGTCAAGAATGTTGTTCTTTTCTGTAATAAATTACAGGTTTTGGTAATTCTCACACAGTTTTATATATGCAACTGTGTTATGTGTTTATCTTTTGGGAAAAGGCTGGGAGCAGGGAAGAATTCTGCCTGATTCCTCTGTCTTGGCTGCCACACGTGGCTCCCACAAAACCAAGCAACCTCAAGGGAAGGGTTGCTATCCGGTGGCAATTTAGAAAAACACTGGGGAAAAACTACTGGAGTTGAGTGGAGAAAGAAGAACGATGAAAAAGTAAACAGTAAAAATGAAAAAGGAAGTTACAAGGCTAGAAAAGAGCAGGGGACTGGAAAGAAAGAAGAACTAGGAGCGAGCAGGATTTAAAAGCCCCAGCAGAGCAAGAGAAAAATTCTCTTGGAAGGTACACAAAGGAGACTGAATAGGGTTTGTTGCCAGTTGGAGTCTATGGATTGTCAGCAAGACTAAGGAGATGGAAAAATTTGACACAGTATCAGGACAGAATTTCTTTACAGGCATTGTTTGGTATTATGCTTCACCCAAAAGAGCTTATGTCTTTCTATTTATAAATATTTATTCTTCTAAAGTCTGTTTCCCAATATCTAGCTTCAGAGATTAAAACCTCTCTCTAGTGTACTTGAGATGTTTTCTTCAAGGAAGTGGGGCAGACTACTTCATCTCAGAGATGTAGCAGACGTTAATTTCCATGCATTATGAACATAATTACAATTCAAGTACTGAAGTTCTGATAATCATGGAACATTTTTTACCATAATATGAAATGAGAAAATAGGCAATATCACTCTTTTTTCATTTACTTATTTTAAAAAATGTAGATAGCTTTATTTTGAGCTGAATAATTATTTTGGAACATGTTAATTAATTTATTTGAATAAAGGTACCATCTCTGAAGTCATCTAGCACTCAATGATACTTCTTTTGGGCTCTATTCACAAGGTGGTACTTGAACTAAATTTGGAATTTGTTGTTAATCAGGCTAGTCCACAATTTTAATGAATGCCAATTCATAAGACATTTGCATGATTATTTATTCCTTTAAATAAAAATTGATTTAAAGCACAAAGGAGTTGAACATTGCTTTTTTGGAGTCACTAGAGAGCCTTAAATTAGGTTTTTGCTCATCAACAACAAATAATAAAGTTGAGCAGTGGAAATTTGTTACACTGTTTACTTATAAACATTTTAAATATTTAGAAAATAGCCTTTCTCTGAAACTGTTTCTTGCTTTACTGTTCCCTCATTCAGAAACTCAGTAAAATGTGAGAACATATCTCAAAATGGCTCATTTGTATCACTCACAAGCAGAAAACAAATTCTTGATTTGTTTTGTGTTTGTTGGACCATTTCTATGTAATATAACTATTTTGTCAAAGGATTGAGTTCATTCAATATACCTGAGGGAACAAAAATCAAGAGCCCCCCCCAGCTCCTCCTGAAAAAAATTCAAACAAACAAAAATATGACCTCAAGCCAACAACAGGTTGATATATCTGGGAGAAAAGCACAATAGAAAACCAGGATATGCATACTTTAGATTATGCATTCTGGTAAATCAGATGTTTGATTAACTAATCACTGTTTGATAAACAAATCAAGCAGTGAAACTATCTCTAGTGAGCTTCTCACAATGTCATTGAAAACAAAAACAACAACACCACAAAACAACCCCTCACACCACTCATTCAGGCTATGGTATGCCTGGCAGCATAACTTGTGATATGCTAAGAAGGTAATAGCACATATTAGGAATCATTTAATCAAATTTTATAATGATTGATAATTGTTACTTTGCACTGTTAAAGATGGGTCTTGTCGGCCATAATGGATAAAATTTGTTTCTGGGCCAGTTTTGACCTAGCTGGGACTGAAACAGATTTTTTCTTGTATATTTTGTTACAGTCTCTGCACAGCTGTAAAAAATAGAATAGGCAACAGGCTGTGATTCTCCTAACTTCTGCTGCTTTCTGTGACTGGAAAATGGCATGAAGTAAAACAGGGCTTGAAATACATTCTGCTGAAGTGAGGATTACTATGGTTTGCTTCATTGAAATCATCTTGCTCTGCAGGAAGTAAAGCCTTCTGACAGCTGTCTGTTCCTCAGCAGCTAATGGCCAAAGCCACTTTCTTGTTTCCAGTTTTTGCTGAAAGTCATGCAGTTAAGCAGAATAATAAGGCACAGAAGCATGTGTCCCTTGACAACTCAGTGTTGTTGATAGCAAACCAAACTGCAAACCATGATTCCTTAGGGAAATCTCAAACACCTGAAAGCGCAAATATCTCCTCAGAAAGATGTGTCTTATGATGAAATCACTCAGTTACAGGACAGTCTGTCAAAGACACACCAAAGAATTTTATTTGTCTTAATCTTTTTATAACATTGTGGCTGTCATTTTGGCCTCTAGATTTATCATGAAACTTCTGTATTGTGAGATTTCTTAATTTCTGTGATTTGGTCTATATACCTTTTCATTTCTTAAAGCCACTAATTGAAGAGTACAGCTACCACTGTGTTTCCTTACATTTGCACTGAAAAAAATTGGTCTTTCTACTTTATTTTTTCATAGCAGGAAATAAAAGTCTGCAAAGAAGATGGAATTAGAATGCATAGGAAAACAAACAAAACAAAATAAAACCTGACTAAACCTGTTGCTGTTTTATAACCAGTTAATAAAAAAATGGTTTTGGTACAAAAGGAAAGGCTAGCCAAAATGCTTAAATACATTAGTCAAATGACTTAACTTTGGAGAAATAGAGAATCAAATTAAAAATCTTTACTGAAGGTTTCAAAATAAACCATACTCTATTCATTTTTTGATCAAGAAAAAAACTGATTTTCATTGCTGATTAAAGAATTTTGTGCAACATTTTAAAAAGTCTTTTCATTTAATGAATTCAATTTCTTAGAAGAAACTTGTCAAACTAATTTGACAAGATATTTTAACTTGTTGTGAGAGGCTTGTCTATATTTCCCTTTCTGATTATAAAATTCTTACTAGATTTAATCTCCTAGAGAACACAGTGGTAGCATACTTTTTTTCTGCAGGTGTTACACATGCACACAAGAACCCCCTCCCCCCCAACTTAAATGAGTCTTCCAGAACTGAATTAAATATATTTCTATAGCTGTAAATTGCCGCATGGATTGTAAAGCAACAAATTTCACTAGAAACCCCACTGAAATCACTGAATTACAGTGCATTTGATTATTATTGTTTGAAAAGAAATGCAATGGCAAGCCATTACTTTGTTTTTTTGGTTTGTTTTTGTTTTTTCTTTTCTTTTTTTCTTTTTTTTTTCTTTTTTTCTGGAACATAAGGAAAGCTGGTTTTATTTTTTCTACCATAAAAACTAAGAACCATTCAGACTATGAACATTTTCAGATTTCTTATCTGTTGTTTTGTCTAAATAACTGTACTGAGCTCCCTCATTAATACATTATAATTGAGTTCTGTAACAGTTGTGTTAAACTGAAAATTCTCCAAAGAATCCTCTGGTAAAACTCAATTGATTGTCAAGGAAAAGAAAATTCTCTGAAGTATGTCACTCTTTTAAAGCTTGAACTGAGACTGGGAAACATACACTGCCTACTAACCAACAATTATTTTTGTTTTTTACCCAGGCTCCTCTTGTTGCTGAAGATCCCTTTAGAAGAATTTAAGTAGTGTTAAGGCAAGATTGTAAGAAATGCACTTATATAAGGATTTCGAGCAGTAAAATCATGCAAAAAAAAGATCAAAGCAAACATTATAAATAAAAATGCATAATTACATGCATATTAATCTATACTTTGAATAACCTGATATTTTCAGTGAGTATGGATACTATGCAGAAAAAATCCAAGTTTTACGTGAGAGGTAGCACAAGCAAGGAGTTAATTGGAACACACTGGAGCTGATGATTACTCTCTGACCTGAAGGAAATAATCAGTTGCCTAGTGCATAAATATAATCAATCCACTGATAAAGAAGACTGGGATGAAAGCCAATGCTGCCAAGGAAGTGACAAGTGGCAAGAAGAAGATGAAGTGGAGGGTATATTCTACATGGAGGGGAAATTATTCTTCTGGCACATCAAACTCTTATATCAGTTTGACGAAAGTGCAAAGTAATTGATTTTAATGATACTGAATGATTTAAAAGGAGGTTACATGCTTAGACTTAAAAGCTGCACAGCACTGCCACTTTTTAATTTTTCTAAGACTGGTTTATATCCATTTATATTCCAATGAATTTTGCCACAACTTTGCCTACAACAGTATCATGATCCTTGCTAAGAAACATAGAGTGAACTGTCAAGGAGACTTTACAAAATAAGCACTGTGACATTAATTAGGCAGGATCAATTTTAAGAAACAGAAGAATTTATCAAAATAATTTTTCCCTTAAACATTGAGTGCATTATTATCAATATTATAAAGATTTAGAGGAATTGTAGCTTCTGATTTTTAATTTGACAGATTTTCTTTTGTTTATGCATTTTCAGAAAGGAATAAATTTTAAGAGAGTGAAACATTTAAATTTGGCACGCAGGGACGGCATTATCTTTGTGATAGGACTTCATTGGAAATAAATATTTCTCAGAATTATAAGAACATTAAAAAGCTACAAAAGGACTGTCAAACAGGTGCTGTTAAGAATTCTCTTTTCTCAAAAAAATACTAAATAGAAGTTTGACTTTTCTTACACAGTGCTTCCTTTTCTGTAAAAATCCTAAAATACTTTTAATTTGCATGATCTGATATCTTAACATTTGGAGTTAGGCCTGTCTTAAAAGACATATTCAGAAAAAGCAGAAAGTTAAATTCAAAGTCTATCTTTATAAAGTAAATCCAGAAGATGGTTCTGTTTCATACAACTTATTATGATAGATTCCTTCCATTTTTAAAGATTGCATAACCATGTAATGTGCCAATATCCTTGAAGCCTTAGGAACAGGCACTGCTATTGATGTTGATGCTGTTGTTATACTACAAAACATAGATTATTCAGCATATAAAAATGGAGATATAACACTGAATTCAAACTAGGACAGATAACTATTACACTTTCTCAAGGAAGGTATTGTGGGTTTACTAGAATGCATTCAATCAACATTTATGGATCAGAAAGTTTAAGGAATCACAAAATTAGATGAATAAAAAGGTAAGGAAAAATTGTCCTATTGCCAATCTGAACACCATGGGAAACCATACAGCAGTGTTGTATTTGGCAGTGATAAGATTATACTCATAAGCAATTTTTAAGTAAAAATCATGAACCATAGAGATTTTAGTAATGAGAAGCAGAACAATATACCTGATAGCATTTCCTCCATTCTGCAAGAAAATTGGACCTCTTGGTAGTGTGAATCACTTTGTTGTTACTGCACCAGTTTTAGACACAGCAAGGTGTCTTAGAGGTCAAAAATTCTGTGAAAAAAAGAAAGGTGAACAAATTATGAATTAAGTAACAGGAAAAAAAGCCAAGAATGTTTTATTTTCATATACAGAAGGAATTACTTGAAACATTGGAATGAAACTGCTGCTTGAACCATTCAATATTGGGTCAGGAAAAGGAATAAAACAAATGGTAGAAAATGAGTGCACACTGAATGAGATCTGGTCTCTGATCAGATATCAAGGAAGATTGGGATCAATCAACTGCCTGTGTTGCAATTCACCATAGTTATGTAATCTTAGCATGCCAAATTCCTGTGAGAATTACAGTAGCACTCATTGAACCTGTATGGATATGAAATACAAATTATTCTGAGAAAAGAATCATGAGAGGCATCCTCTTTTTTGACTGAAACTAGATGTGAGGGACTGGAATTCTATGACAGTTCATATACAGTAAGTATAACATAAACAGTGAGTGATCTGAAAGGCACACATTACCTTGGGCTACTTAGTTTTTTTGTGGTATCCTATTGGACTGCTGTGGAGGGAAGGCTAAAAATTTGAGAGCATTTTAAAAACAGGAAAATAACTTTTTTCTCTTTGGCTAAACGATTCAATAGAAGGAGAGCCACAGAAATGTGTCTGATACAGAATTTTTAATAAAATAATTTTTGATACCTCCAGTTCAATTGTATTTTAAGACTGTTCTTTGTGGCCAAATTATCAGTCTTGGGCCAGTTATGAAAGATTGGTCAAGATAGGTCAAAAATGACTACAGTTAAATTCATCTTTGAAAACTTTTTGCCTTTTCAAAAGTTCAGAAGTGCAAGTGAGTCACTGAAAAGATTGATAGTTAGCATTGGTATATGCACTAGATTTTGCTGGGTCTGAAGCTGATACAAAATGGTCAGAATGACTGTATTTCCACGTATATAGGAATTTTTTGTAATTTTTTATCTTCCATTTTATGATATTTTTCAATGAAATAATTTGGTTTTAGGTGTAATTTCACAAGGAAACTACATCCATGAAGAACTTCTCACCTTTTTACTTTTATCTGGTAATGTAGGTAAGCATAAATAAATTTGTACACACAGATCTCAAACCTGAGTGTGCCTTTTATGAACATAAATAGATGTAAAATTCAATATAGTAATGTATGCAAGCCTCTTAAACAACACCAGAGACAAACATCAAGACTAACTACACCAATAGAAATACAAGAAATAACAGATGAAAACCATGCTAAATGATAGGAGTGACCAAGAATTCATATTTGATCCTTTAATTTGAAAGTTACCATTCCAATAGTTAATGCCTACTCCTACTTGGATAATCACTGGAAGCATTTATGTTTTTATCTTTGCAGCTGTGATTTGTACAAGAGGATATTGCTTATCTTAGAGCTTTTTGATATTATGACCTTAAAAGTAAGCAATAACCATCAAAGTAAAGAATTATATCTTACCACCTTTACTCCTGCTGTCTAATAACTACAACGAATTTTAATATTTTGAGACATAAGCAAAGAAAATCAGTGATTAGCCAAATGTAATTCTTCACTGCCAAATTATCTTAGGATTAATTTCTTATTTTTAAATCTACTTTGTAATGGTTTCCTCTCAAAAAGCACGACATAAAACATAATTTTATTTATCATTAGACAGTAAGAACTTGACAGTACAGGAACACTTTAGAAAATTGAGATGAAACAGTAGAAATGTAAAGCTAAAGTGCGTTACGCCATTCTGTGGATGCTGCCATTCAAGCAATGTTTTCATGGTTTAGCACTGGTTGATCTCTTTAGAGGAAGCATTCAGTTATAGGAAACTGAGATCACTTTATTTCTGAATGACAATATCCAAACAGGGGCACTAATGTATTTATCTTCTCTGCTTAAGCCAAATGATCTTAAATTTTCCAAAAGTTTCCGTTTAGAGCCACCTTATAGGATTTACAGAAAGTCTTAAGAAATACTGTGAGCATCACAGAACTATGGAAAACAGTTCAAGTGTTTGTTTTGGAGGGTTCTGGTGGGTTTCTTTGGTGGTTTGTTCATTTGTTTGTTGGGGGAGGGGGTTGTTTTTTGTTGGGCTTGTTGGGTTTTTTTTTCTTATTTGGTTGGTTATTTGATTTTTATTTAAAAATTTTCTTGAGAAATTGCAATGTCAATTTGCAGTAGTTCCAAACATGATGTATTGTTTCCTACTCTTAAAATTTATAGGTAGATTTGCTTTGGTGTTACTAGGCAATTAATATAAAATTTTGTTAACTTTCCCAGGAAATGTATCCAACATTGGCACTTAATCACAGAATCTCAGAATCAAAGAACAATCTGGGTTGGAAGGAGACCTCAAGGGTCATCTAGTCCAACCTTTTATGGCAAAAGCACTAGAAAGGATGGCCCAACACCCTCTCCAGCTGAATCTGCACAGTGTCAGATTCTGGGGAATGATCACTTCCCCGGGGAGACTATTCCAATTTATCTTTTGAAGAATTGTCCTCTTGCGTCTAATCAGAATCCACCCAGGAGTAATTCGTACTCATCATTCCTCATCTTTTCCATGTAACTCCTTGTAAAAAAGGGAGTCTTCTTCCCCTTTGCAGCCACCTTTTAAATACTGGAAGACCATGACAAGGTCTTACTTTAGCCTTCTTTTATCAGGATGGAAAAAAACCCAAAACCCTCAGCCTTTCTTATGCCAGGTTTCCAAGTTCTTAAATGGTCTTTGTGGCTCTTCTCTGATCCTTGCCAACCTCCCTACATCTCTATTTAATACCATGGAACCAAGGTATCATGAAATGCTTTGGGTAGGAAGAGATATTAAAGATATTTAGTCCTGCCTCCTTGCACTATGGGCTGGAACATGTTCCACTAGACCTGGTTAACCTGTGGTTAAACTACTTCAGGGATGGAATACCCATTACTTCTCTGGGCAACTTGTTCCAGTGCCTCATGACCCTCTCAGAAAAGAACTTCTCCCTAGTATTCAATTTAGACTGACTGTTTTTCAGTTAAAAGCCTCCCTGGTCCTGTCATTGTATGTCCTTATCAAAAGTCCTTGTACAGCTCTCTTGTACCTTTAGTTTCCAATAATTTACAGTTTCCATAAAATCCTTTATTAATTCATATAAATTGTTATTTTTTTAAAAAGGTGGCAGGTTCTGTCTAAATCACAACAGAAATATTGATCTTGCTTTCGTTGTTTTACAGCTGAAGAAAAGTTGCAACAAAGGAAGGAAAAAGTGAGATGTTTGATCAAGTTTGCATCTTGAATGAATGATCTTTTAATAGTGAGAATTGAATTCACACAAAAAAACTAATGAGAGAGCATGTTCCATTTACTTCCAGAGTGAGTGTCAGTGAGTAATGACCAATCATAATGCAATAATTTGTTAGGTTTTTGTTACTTCCATTGGCAAATTACCTTAAACTTGCATTCTCTTGAAGATCAGGAATAGAGTGGGGGCAGAAAAGCTTTTTATGTAGGAAAATTTATTATGAAATAGTGCATTAGCAATAAACTTATATCAGTTATATTTTTCTGGGTTTTATTTTTACATAAAATGGTATTAAATTAGACAACTATTATCTAAATAAATAAAATTCATACTGTAAAATAATATTTAACAATATGTATGAACTCAAAATTTTCAATTACTAGTCCTTAAAATTTCTACTGTAGTTTTTTGCAGTGCTGTGGTTTAATCCCAGCTGGCAACTAAGCACCATGCACCACTTATTTATCCTGCTATTCCCCATCCTGCATGGTGGGAGGGGGACGAGAATGAGAAAAAGTTAAAATGTGTGGATTGAGATAAGAGCAGTTTAGCAACTGACATGAAGTCATCTACTACTATTACTAGTACCACTACAAATGGCAAGTAAACAGAGACAAGAATAATAGAGACAAATAAAACCCAAGGGAAAAAAAACAAACAAAACCATTATATAGTCTACAGTTACTAACTACCCTCTAATGCCAAACCTGTCCCTGACAGTGATCAGCCTCTTCTGGCCAATTCCAGCAGTTTGTGGACTGAACACGCCGTTCTGTGGTATGGAATATCCCTTTGGACGGCTTGACTTGGCTGTCCTGTCCCCCCTAGGCTCTTCTGCACGCCCTCACAGTCAGAGCATGGGAAACTGAAAAGTCCTTGACTTGGGATAAGCACAGCTTAGCAAAAAACTACATCAGTGTATAGCCAACATTACTTTCATCCTCAATCCAAAACACAACACTGTTTGTACCAGCTAATAGAACAAAAATTAACTCTATCCCAAGCTCTATCTGTCCAACCAGGACATATGGTTTTTATGGTTTTAATCCAATAATTTAGAGAAAAAAAACTTTAAAGAAATAATGCATATATAAGGAAATAATATATATGCCAATGTAGTTGCCATTATTTCTATTGATTTAGATACAGACATATTTATAAAGATTATTTGTAATTCGCATTTATTAATAACTTGGAGAGCAAGTCACACCCTGCATGATGGATAAAATTAAACGTCTACATTTCTGTATTTTTTTCCTAGATGAATTGAAACTTACAACAGTAGGCTGGTGTAGCTGGAATAGCAAAAATTGTCACAAGTGTCTGATAGCTGGGAAAGAAGATAGTGGTTTGAATAAGCTAACTCTACAGCTTTTAATTTTTTTCCCCTCTTTTGATCCAGGCAGTCTTCTGTATCTGGCTCTTCCCACAGTTAATGACTGCTTTCAGAACCAAAGTTTTCTGTTTCCCTTAAACAGAGCTATCTTCCTTAGCTTCCATAATATTTATCCTGGATTATCCCTCTTCTTAAAGCACTGGTTTTTTTCCCTTCTAACAGGATTCACATAATAATCCTTTCTACTGATTCTGCTTGACAGATCTAGGAATCAGTAATTAAAAAAAAAAAAAAAAAAAAAACAAAGAAAAAAGGACACAAACCAAACCAAACCAAAAGCAAAACAAGACTACAAAAATAAAATTATCTGTGCAGACAATTTCTTGAATCCATAATATCTCCTTTCCAAAACATATTAATTCAAATTTAAGTTCTGTTACGTCTAATATATTTCACATGGAATGAGATAGTCATCAAAGGACAAACAGCTTCATTTGTTCAAAATACTTGATGTCACTTTGTTGCTTCAGTTATGAGCTGCCCACAAAGTATGTCCAGATTTTTCTTTTTTCTTGCAGTGGTCAATTCAAAGCTAGATTTTTGTGGATGCTTTGTCAGTCTGAAATCACAGTCAAGATAAGTCTGAATTCTCATACACATTAATTGTATATTAATGTAGGGTTTCACACACACAGTGGGATCTGACCGGTTTTTACTCATCCTGCCCATTTTTCTCTGAATTTGCAGGTAACACAAGGAGTGTAGTGTCATGCAGGAGTCAAGCTCATTTTTTCTCTTTAGTCTAGTCTTAAAGACACTGACAAACCAACCAACAAAGTGATCAACCCCTTATTTATCTACCTGTGTCATAGAAGCATGGGAAAGATTTGGATTTTTTTTTCCTAATATATTATTCATGATACATTGTAACATTTTTTCCCCTTGAATATCATGACTTATTCTATTCCATTAAGATACAGTCATGGAGATTTTTGTTCCTATTATTACTTTGTTTTTCTAAGCTTGAAACACTGCCATTTAGGTTTAGGTGATTGACAGGCAATTAGTTGCTCCCGGGTCATTCACATTATTTTTAACTTCTCAGTCTATGAAAGAAAGGAGAAAAAAGTATATTTTCCGGATAATTTGTATCTGAAGATAAGGCCTAAAGATGAGGGTAATTTCTTTTCAAAGATGTTATAGGAAAAAAATTATTGTCTTTTAATTTCAATTTTAACAGGTTGTTGAATTGACGAATTATAGCTAGATAGTAAGATAATTTTAAATGAAATTCAATTCTGTAAGTGTATTGTGTTTTTACACCTGCATTGCCTTATTCATTCAGCTTTTACTGTGTACTTGAGGACAGAAGGTTAAACTGTTGCAGCAAGATCAGTAAAAAAGATGTTTATTTGAAATAGCTGCAGATGAACCTTTCTGAATGATTAGATGACCCCATAAAACAAAAGGAAAAACGAAAAACTCCAAAATAAGATAAAATTGGAGGTTTTTATTTGCTAAGGAAGTTGGAATAAAATAGCAACAAAAATATTGCAAAATATTTTATTACATAATTAAAATGTATTTTCCATGTGCTGTAGGCTTCTCCTATAGCAAAAGCTTTTCAGTTTTCAGATTACAAAAAAGTAATGTCATATTGTACAGAAATGCTCTTTTATATTGATATATTGTAAAACTGATAGAATATGGTATTTAAATTATAGTCAGTTGGAAATTAGTATATTCAGATATAAAATAGTTTTCCTTTACGGAAAAGGTGCATCTGTAAAATGTTAAGAGAGATACTTTATGGCTTTGGCTACGCATACCTTATGCTGATGCTTTACAGAGTAGTAGTCAATACTTGTTTGTTTTCTATTTCAGAAGGCAAGAGACTGGAAATATATCAAAACTTTTGATTTTCTTCCTTAAAAGATAACTGAAGACATTCTTTCTTCCTTGGCAATTAAAAAGATAAAGGGAGAAGACAAAATTAAATTATTAGTAATAATAAAAAGCAAAAAGATTGTTTTTCTTAAACAGCCTTTTTGACATTCTGTTTCAACCCATATCATTACCTAGGCAGTGTGTAGAAAGTAATGTATTCCAATTGATTATAGTGAGGCGTTAAGGAGAGATAATGCTTTAGTATTAGAGAAGCAAGAACTTCAAAATTCTGAGAGAAAGCACAAACAATTTAGGATATAGTTCAGTTTCAGGACAGTTCTGGAAATGCACTTTAAAAGAAGTGTATTTAAAATATTCAGGGAGGAAGACTGGACATGTAAGAGCTTTGGGAAGACTATAGCATGAGTTTATGTGCTCCTATAACCAAAGATAGACTTCAACTCTGTTTTTGACCAGAGTACCAGAGAAAAATCCCACTTCAAGCAGAAGTGAAGTATGATCACATTAAGTGAACTTGAGGCCGTGCAGAATTTGGATAAACTCTGGGAGTAGAGTTCTGTGTAATTACATTGTTCATGCTTGCTTACAGCTACACCCAAGGATGTCAGTGATCAAGTGAAGAAGTAGGAAATAAATGGTTTGTTATTTAAATATGTTCATATATGTTTATGCATGCAAATGCTTGGACTTAGCTAAAGATATATATGTTTTCTCTCTTTCTTCAGCATCTGGTTAAATATTATTATTTTGTAAAATAATGTCCTTAATCTTCACCTTGGCATCAAATAAATATATAGAAGAGTTTTTTCACTAGCACTTTATTCTTGCTTTTTTACAATCCCCTGGCTGTAACCTTTAAGCAAGGATGTTTAAAACAACTCAGCAGATTGCTTCATGCTGCATGGCTTTTAACCTGTTTGTTTTAAACGTGAATTATCTATAGCTTTTAATATTCCTGGCACATTTCCTTGTCTCTCTGCATCAAGTTCATTATCCTATGCAACACAAATTAGCATAAAGACAGCCAATTTTAACTGAGCATCAGCCTGAAAAAATGGAGGGACTGAACTATCAGTTCACACATGGGTCTGTGTCATGGCATGAGTCAGATAAGCTTTAGATGAGGATCAGCAGACCAGCACTGATATTCTTCTTAGCAGTTCAGCAGCCAGATTCAGTGCCTTATAAAAGATTGGGTCCTCACAAACAGCTCTTCAGTGTAGCATCTTGCAAGAAATCTGGCCAGAGCTCCTTGCTTTATTTTGCCCTAGCTTACATCTTGTTTCTCTCTCAAATCTAACATGTATATGACGGAAAAAAAAGATAATGAGAATTTTAATGATGAAAGTAAAAACGTTGATTTTATTTAATTGAATTTAATTCCTTCTCAACACCCAATGAATGCATTAGAAAAGAAATTATTCTGCTTAGTTAAAGGCTTGAATATGACAGAAATATATTTTCTGGGGAAAAAAAAAAACAGATTTCAAGATATCTGAAAGTTTGTATATGAAACCATACAAATTGTAGGCTTATAACTGCGCAAAAGCATGCATTCTTTGTCTCCATGGAAATTCTTTCTATCTCCATCTGAGAGGGAAGGAACAGCTGGCAAAATCAAAACCAGCATTATCCCTTCAAAATCAAGAACAATGCACTGTGCACAATCAACTTTCCTGGAAAGAAAAATGCTTGTTTGCTCAAAAGCTAATGAAGTGCACATGCCTCAAAATAACAACTGGGAAGTCAGAAAGTGCTCCAAGCTCTGCCAGCTCTGCCCGTGTCATAACAGGGCTCTCCCTTGACAGTAGCTGTGAATACTAGATGGACTGAACTATTAAAAACAAAAATGATTGATGCGTATTCAGAATCCTCACAAAAGGCTGCCCTTGACACGGACAGCTTAAGGTATTCAGCTAATAAACTCTTAGCGTGTTAGTTTAGCAAAGTGAGAGCCAAAAGATGATCCCCAAGTACCTCTAAAAGTTATAATTGAACTTTGGCAAGACACTTACTTCAAGTAAATAATCTCCCACTGGTCTACCCACAGTGTTATCTGAAGGTACCTTGTGTATTGACAGCTGTCCAGCAATCTGGAATTACTGAAATTTTGGCAAAAGATGTGTTCAAGCTTATATGGTGCATAAGCAAATTAGAGGTATTGAGCCAATAGCTTCTCCACAGTTTGACTCCTGTTGGGTGCTAGCATAATAAAAACATAGTTTTATTTTCACTGTATCCTTTGGAAACTGGGATCATGTCTTACGTTTTTCTTTTCTATTTCAAGTACAAACTGCTAGAATGATACACAGGGGACAAAATTGAAAAGCTCTAGAAAGTGGTGCAGAAGCAGGATTTCTAATAGTCTGACTGTCTAATTTAACCTTCTGTGTGCAGGCTTCCATAGCTGCAGAACTCCTTGCCTGGAAGGATAATGTATCTAGAACTGAGAAGTCTTTTTCAGTTTGCCCCTTAAAATGTTAGGTCTGGGAAAATCCCTGACATTGAGTTCTACATCTTGGCACTATTTTGTGAGGGAATGTTCAAGTCCTCCCCTACAGAGAGAATGGTAAGTGAAAGGGCTTGGAGAAAGTGAGTAGAGTTTCAAAACATATACTCCTTCAAATTCTCACCACAGACACTATGAGACTGAGGGATTAATGGACTAATAGAATTACAGAACTCTGGAACCACAGAATTGGTCAGGTGGAAAGGGACTTCAAGAAGTTTATACTCCAAGATCCTGATCAAGCAGGAGCAGCTCTGAGGTCAGAAGCCCTTGCTCAGATTTACATTGAGCCTGGTTTTCAAGATGTCCAAGAACAGTTAGAAAAATCTCTATGGGCTCCAAATGTAGTTTTCATGTAAATGATGATGAAGGACTGGAGGAAGAGGAGAGCAACAGAAAATGTAAATGTTAAAGAAAGATAATTCATTGTTTATTTTGGCAATTTCCATGACTGTCTGATTTTTACATCTTCACTGATTAAGGGGTTTGGTTTTTTGGGGTTTTTCCTTTTTTTTTTGTTTGCTCTTCATTGAATAGTTTGGGGTTGATTTGGTAACAAAGATGCCATTCTGTAACAGTGTAGAGAAAGGGCTCTTTGCCATAATAAATAAAAATTCTATTGCTATAAACTTTAACTTAGGATAAGAAACAAAAGATATCTTTATAAGGACACTGTTAGCTTGCAGTTCATTGCAAGAAAAAAAAAAAGCATTTTAATTTAAGCATTCATAAATTGTACCTATTAAAGAACTTCATTTTTATGTGATATAATAAAAATTGTATTGCCATAAACACTGTGTTGCCACAACAATACCATCTGAGAAACTTAAATCTGTAAATCTTGACTGTTTCGTGTTGTCTGGCATGTCTATAAACATTTTGTGCACTTTAACTTTTACAAGCTGTATTTAACAGATTATTGAAATCAAAACAAGTTTGTACGGCAGCAGCTGAGAACCTTATGTGTATTTTTGCAGATTTTTTGAGTTAAATATGCGGTACAAATCAATGCAATGTAAGAAAACATGATGCATTGTTGAAAATAGCTGAATAGGTGAATTAAATGCCTCAGGTTCCATGCTTTTATTCTATGGAATATAAATTTAATATGAGACTATAGCAGTGATACAAAGTGTTAAATTCTTGAGTCAGTTGGGTCAAAGAGTAGACCTTGAAATACACCAGAAAATTCCAGTTTTCATGCAGTTTATGACATACAGCTTTTTGTATTTGGAGGACTTCATTAAGGACCACAGTTAAATGTGTCTGCAAGACTCTCTTGCTTGTTTTGGCCTATTACTCTATGATGTGGCCATCCAAAATTGTGGCACTGTGTTTTTCATCCTTTTCGCTGTTTGTGTATATAATTTCATTGTTTGACAAACCTTACTGAAGCCATGCTTTCATTGGTTGTGAGCTTTTTGAGGACTCACATTTTATGATTTTTCTGTCCATATGTGAAACTATCGTATAAAAAATAAAGGTCTGTGAAAGAGTTACCAGTGACTTACAGTGCTGCAGTGACATCTCATGTGCTGCAGTCCCACATCAGTCTTCAGTGTCCAAAGAATTTCTTTGTTTGCAACTTAATTTAAAAGTTGAGACAATGTTGAGCAGAAAATAGACTTTACTATCTATTCAATGTAAAATTATCATGATATAAAGGAGATGAAATAATTATTCTTGCAGTATTGAAATGATGGGCAGAGAAGCCTGCTTGAAAGATTTTTACATCAGCAGCTAAAGTTTGTCTAAAATGGACAGCATAGCAATGGTTCTATAAAATGAGGGAGAGTTCAAAGTGAAAGTGTCAAAAAGATACTATAAATTGAAGGGAGAATGAAAAGAGATAAGGAAGAAGCAGAAGTTTAAGGCTTTTCAAAATGATAGGTTCTAGTTCATTCATCAGCTGTCTCCAAAATAGACACCTAAATAAAGTATGCTGGTAAGGTATCCTCTTTCAGAATATAATGGACAATTGCTTAGAAGGCGGTTTTGTAAGTAAAGACTTTTTTTCCCCAGGAAAAAAAATTGCTTCTACACGAAATGCAGTTTGTATAAATAAAAATGTATCATATTATCCATATAAATAACCATAAATATATTTAAAGTATAATAACACAAAATAATACTATTTATTTTATTAAGCTATCAAAATTTTCTGTACATGCCTCCTTTTTAAGAATTGATGTGACTAAACTAGTATGTGTATTAGATCCTAGGTTGTGACTACACTGTCTTCTAGCTTCCCTAGATGGTGTAAAAATATTTTCCATCTCTGCTCCACTTATTATAAACATTAATACTTTAGAATGATAGGAGATTTAGTCCCTTACATGCTTTCATATTCCAATCTATAGGCAGTTGCTGTATGAAAGTAAATAGATAAATTAGAAATTATCCCCAAGTAGGGTAAAAAATTAATTGAAAATACTATCTAGTAGTTCAGTAATTGGATATTTCTTAGGGAAGCAGAAGAAAATGTGTCTCTTACTGCAGACTCTACTGATACTTGGAATATATTTCGTGGATTAAATAGTTGTCTGTGATATTGTGCCAATGATGTCTGAAGACAGATACGTTTTGCTTTCTCATTGCACACCATAATGAAATCCAAACCTAATATTGCCCCTAGTTGAATAATCCACCACAATTTATTAATTCAGATATCCTCTGCTCTTTGCACAGGCACAATTTTTTCTGAGATTATTGCCAGTAACTGAATTTGATAAGGGTAAATAAAACTACTTTTTCTGACAGGGTTATTGTCTTTAAAAATGAACTAACATTAAAACATTATGGTGAAATTCTGTCTAGGACAAAGTGTTCTCCTCATGCAATAATTTAAAAGTGAAACTTCTTCCATCTGGTAAATGGAATTCATAGTCTTTGGATTCAAATGGTTTTAATGAAAGAGCAATTGTCTTGGCAAACTCACTCATAAAAAGTTCCATTTTCACTGAAAGCAGGCTAGTTGAGATTTTGCAGTTCAACAGAATCCTCTTATCTGAAATTAGCTCAGTTATTTGCATACATACAGGCCACAGATGGAAAGAAGATTCAAAAATAAAAACACCATCTGCATTTGTCTTTAATGACATGTTATATGGAAGTCTGAGATTCTCATTTTCAATAACTACACTACAAATTTGTTCACAAGATCTTCACAGTCCTCTTCTGATTTGACCCTGCAAAAAATTACTATAAAACTATGTATGTCTAAGATAATCAGAAAAACTTATATATCTCTTGTTATTAAGGATGCAACAAAATTTTTGTCAATAAACCATTTGGAATACGCTAGCATATCAACTCCATAATGTATCTATCAGAATTTTTTTTTTTTTGTCAGTGGTTGTACTCCTAAATATGAAAGACATAAAACTTTCTGTAATTGCAGTTAATGACTGTGATGATCAGTTACATGGGTCCACAACCTTGTCAGGGACAAAATATAAGAGACAATAGTAATATTTGTTTTGCAACACAATCACTGTAAACAGAGGGCACTGTAAGGCCCCAAAATCACTAGACAAGACTCTTAGAAGGCCTTACAGTTTTCATGTGCTTGGAGTCAGACACACAGGAGAAATATTGTCAAAATATTCTCAAGCAGTCAAAAGATAAAAACTTTACTGGCAATCTCAGAAAAATGAAAGACCTTTGGGAAAAGGTCTAGAGCAACATTCAATCTACACCAAGCACTTCTCAAAGCATTAACTTCAGCTCATTCAGCTTAGCAAAATTTAAGCCTGTCTGATTTTAAGTTACTGAAAACATTTTCCAAAACTCTGAGAAGGGTGAAATAGAAGAAGAAATACAGAAAAAAATATAGAAAAGAACAAATATAACTACCATTCCTGTTTCCAGTGGTGTACAGCTGATAGAAATTCTAGGAGGACATAGGGTGCTTCCTTCCTTCCTTCCTTCCTTCCTTCCTTCCTTCCTTCCTTCTTCTTGACAGACTTTCTAATATTAAAATAATATTCTTTTTCCATACAGCCACTTATAGATCTCTGTTTGATCTGGATCATAAACAGCAAGCTGAAGAATAATGATTGCTGTCAGGCCAGTATGACGCAGTGTGTTGATAATTTTTCTCATTAAAACAAGTGCATTATCTCTGCATCATGCACTTATATATGGATATGAATTGCCTTTGTACTGGGAGTGAATATTCACATTAAATAAATAGGAAGCTGAAAATCAATGGCATAAAGGGTTGTTTCAAGGGGTGGCATACTTAAAAATGGCAGATGGTTTTGTCTCTCCTTTTTAAAAATCTATTTTATATTTTTGCTGTTGTGTAAGGAGAGAGAACTTTGTTCCCTTGCTAATATTTAACTCTTTGGCTAATGGGGGCTACAGGAATTAATTCTGATGTAACACTTAGTTACACTTAGTGGTTTTCTGTAATTCATTCACACTACTGCCATCTTCTCCTTCTTGTTTCAGAAACCTGATCTCAGACAATACCAAGGGAACTTTAAAAAGTCTTTAAGAAATCTGACTATCTATTATGAGTTAACCCTGACTAAGCCACTTGCTCACTGACTGTCATGGAGGGAAGAATCTGAAGGGTATAAGTGAGCAAAGCTGTGCATTGAGATAAAGACAGTTTATTAAGTAAGGCAAAAGCTGTGAACACAGGCAAATCAAAACAAGAAATTGATTCAACACTTCCCTTTAGCAGGCAGGGGTTCGGTCATTTCCAGAAAAGCACTACTGAAGATTAGGGTGAAGAAGAACCAGCAGAAATTAATCACTGGTGTGAAAATTGGAATTTATTTCTACAGGACAAAATGTTGGCGTATCTGACATGTATCTCCTGTGCTCCATTCAGCACAGCACACAGGAAAGGCTTCAAAGATGTTTTCCTGCATTCATTGAAGATAGATTATTATTGCTGAAGAATCTATAAGAAGAAGAATGAAAACTGTGTTTAGGAAGTACCAATCTGACACCTGCAGTATTTACTGTCCTTTTGGACCAGAGAGACAGACTGTAACTATAATTTTTGTGAGGCATGTAAAGTCAGCTGATACTGATTTACTATTGATGTCCCACATTGGTCCAAATCCATTAACGCTATCTGAAAATATGGCTTTAAAGGTTTCAAGGGAGGAGCCTGCAACACGAAAAGACAGCAACAAAGCCAAAAGAAAGCTATGCTTTCGTCTTATAGAACCTTTATATTTATTTTCAATATGACAAAATAAAACAAGCACAAAGATTTGGGTTAAAAATAAATTACAAATTATTTTTTAAGCATAAATGTACATTAGCAGATGAAAGAAAAAACCCTATTTACATGGAGCATGTGTCTCCACAAATAAGTAAACTTGTGTGAGCAGAAACTTTAGAAAATAAATTGTTCTTCACACGTGCACATATCATTCTGAATTACCAGCACATTTTTAATCAGCGTGAAGATTATTGTAAACAGTACAATGTGATTATAAGCGGAAAAAGGAGAGCAGTCATTTTAGAAGAGGCCCTAATGATCAAATCCATCTTAACATGGACATGTTCAACTTGATTAGAAGATGTGAACACATGCTGGATACAGAGGAAGAATTATGACCCTGAACCTTCTGGCTAAAGTCTTGACAATACAGCCCAGCCTTACAAAGGCATAAACAGAAAGTCTCTGTCAATTACACTCTTATAAACGTCCTTAAAAAGGGTTGAAAGAGCTTCACAGGTATGCCACATAATAATTATACCTACTAATGATATATTGGAGATGTATTTTAATTTATGTCTCATTAATACATATTCAAAAAGTATGATTAATGCTGCAATTTTCTGGTATAACATTAACTTTTAGTTACTAAATCTAGAACCTCTTTTCTAAGACAAGTAACCTGTCTCCAAACCAAGGCCTCCAGAGAGACCAACAGCTGAGTGTTATGAGGGAATTTTGTGCCTAATGGTTCACAGGATCAAAATGTAAAGCAAAATCTACAAAATGTATACAATTTTAATTAAAAATTCACAACTTTTCTGTAATCAATAACATCTGTAATCAATAAAACTGATTAATTGAAATAATATCAGATTTGGACAGCCAGGTCCTTTGTTAATTTCTATAATAAACCTAGGAAGGATGAATTTTCAGTGAAAACTTCTCCTACAGCATTGCCTCGGTAGCTTAACTTGGCAGAAAATGCATGAAATCAGCAAAAGCAAAAAGAACATTGTAGCATTTGGGAATGTAGAAAATGCTGCTTAACCAGCATCATTGCTGTGGCTGCCTGCAGGCCAGTTTAATTAGGCTACAATTCATATGCAAGAAAGAAGTTTTGTAATTGCTGTCAAATGACCAAATCAATGTATAAAACCTTAGGAGGATTATGCATCCCCAGTAATGAACCATACTGAAGCTGACTGAGATTTGTTAGCTAAAATACCTACTTATCAAAAATTCACTGTAAAATGTGTAAGAAAATAAGTACATTTTTGTTCAGATATTGCATCATTTTAAAGAATGCACCTCAGTTTGCTGGATTTAACTATGAATTTTTTATTAGATGCGTATACTGATTTTTTACCAGACATATTTCTATGGATGAGAAAGTACAGTTACCAATTTCCATTTTAAAAACCATATGCTTTTTTAGCAGAAAAGTTATCAGAACATTAATATTAAAGGTGGAGCATAAAGCTGCCAGAATTAACGATGCAATTTTTGGTTATCTGCTTTGGTAGCAACATTAGATATTTTTAAGACACTCAAATTGATTTTCTTTTTGATTGACTGTAGTCTTTAAAAAAAAAGTTTGTTTAAGATGATACATATCTAGGTAACAAGAACTATACTTCAAGCTATTGTTTAAACTTTACTTTAAACTATATTTTAAGTAACTATCCTTTAAATCAGCCTCTTACAAAAATAATTTCATTAAATTAACAAAGAAAGACCAGAGGATATAGTTATTTTTCTGAATGCAGCTTATCACCACAGAGTCTGCATTTGAAATATTTGCCTAATATTTCTAATTAACATATATTTAATTTATCAGAAAAAAAAAGTCAAACACTAAAAAGCATGGATTATAAATAAAATTCAATTCCATAAGAAGTGTACCACAGGGTGAAAGAAGAAAATTAATCCTACTTCTTCTTTAAAAACATAGCATGAAATGGTTGGTCTGAAGAGCATGACAATGAAGCCCTGAAGAGGGCTAATATCTGGTTTTCCCTAAAGAAACTATATTTCTTAATCTCTAGGCTTGTTTTCACTAAGCATGTTTTTAATATGTCCCTGTTCTGAGACATCTGACTTGCAAATAATTAGATACATGATCAGTGTTTTCACTTAGAATGTGTGCTATTTATGGCTACATTAATATGGAGTATTTGCCAGAGATTTCAATGGTATGGTAAGGTAGAACAGTAATTTGGAAAAACACTAAAAACACTTCTAGTTCAAAAGCAAGATGTTATTCCATTCTGTGAGATCTAAGAGCAAAATTATTAATTCCAAGTAGTGTATATAAAAAGATATAATAATCTAACACATACACATATCCATGCATACTTATCCTTTCATACTTAGAAAACTAAATATTCTCAATACAAAGCTTAAGATGCTGAAAACCTCAATATACAGGATTTAATTTAATCATCTTTTAATTGATAATATGTGTGTTCAGTTTCTGTTACAATGTGACAGTCACATTTATTCTCCACGTCTAACAACTCTGAGAAGTTTGGGTTTTTCTTTTGGTTGATTGGTGGGGAGGTTTTGTTTGTTTAGTTGGGTTTTTTTCCCAATGGAATATATATGGTACAGTTGTAAATTTTCATTCCTCATCTTCTACTCAGACAGGAAAGATACTTAAAACACATAAAAATACATATAATATATTGAAATTTGATGTTCAGTAAATGCAGAGGGAAAGAAGACAGAAAGAAAAACTGATTATATAATTTGAAGACTTCTGAGAGAAATCAAAATATTTCCTGATTAATTAAAATAAAGTTTTCAAAAAATTTTGTCACAAAATGAAATTCCAAGGTGAATCATCTAACTTTTAATCTATTAATAATGTTTGCATGTTCTGTTTACTACTGAAAGTTAAATTATATCCGAATTTTCATCAAATTTTTATTCTCATAAATTTCTAAGCTGCTTCTCAAGCTAGTTATATTACAAAGAAGCGTGCTTCTTCAGTGAAACTAAATAGATCACCATGCTCGGAACATGTTATATGGCTTAGAATGTTTTAAAGGGTGTAAACCATAGCTGCTGTTCTAGGGAGGAAACAGAGAGGTTTTCACTCCTTTCAGGATTGAGAGCTGTGTGGAAAACAATTCTTAGCATCCCACTCCCACTTTCCGGCTCTTCAGCCTGAGGACAGTGGTGAAACAAAATGTTTTGGCAAGCAAGTCTGCTTGCTAGTCAGGTCAGACTTCTCAGATCTTTACAGTAACAGTTTCTACATTGTTACGGATAAATAATTGACAGATAGCCTGAAGTGTCCCTACCCATAAAGTATATTTTAACAGTGAAAAGTTATTCCCATTACTGTGATCATTACTATGATGCATTTTCTTCTGATTTGTACCAATAAATTTAGCTTTGTTATTTAAAATAGTGTTATGGCAACCTTCCCAAAGCAGATGTCTGTCAGCAGGAGAAAAATCTACATTGGAAATTCTGAAGACAAAAAAAAAAAGAAAAAGAAACAGAGCTAGAAAAAGCCAATTAACAGCAGTCTATGACTATTGTGGGGGGGAAAAAACCAACCAAAAAAAAAAAAAAAGTAAAATCTTGCATTTACTTAATCTTATTTATACCATTCTATCTCCTATAATCCTTCAGAAAATCTATCATGGGATTTGAAATGCTTTTTTCTCTCATGTTAACATTTTTGAGTATATTTGAAAAAACACAGCTGTATTAAAAAAAAACTTGAGGAAATAAACCATATGCAATGAATATTAAAATACTTTGAAAAATGTTCAGGTTTTTATAAGCTTTTTTCTCAGAGTTTCTGTCTATTTCCACAGCATAAAGTTATTTTCCTAAGCAGTGTTTTTTTACATCTATTTTAATCTCATTTCTTTAATTAAGAACCATGCAGATATGTTTTATGCCCTTTAATTGGTTTTTATGAAAGTAGAATGAGAAAAAAATCTAATTTCAAATATTTGATGAAGAAACATGCTTCGGAGGTTATATATACACCCATGAACCTTGAAAGCATGCACAAAAAAAAAAAAGGTAACAACATACTCTAGATAATTTCCCCAGATTCTTAATTTCAGTGGAACAACCATAATAAATACAAAAAGAAACCAAACAAACAAACAACTCCCTGTCACATTTGAAATTGTATAAAACATTACATTAGATGGCAATCTGAGAGAAAACTAATTACATTAATGCATATTGCTAGTCTGAAAAGAAAATGTTTCCTCAGAAGATAATTTATAACATGTACTTCTGTCCTGGTTTAACCCCAGCTGGCAACTAAGTTTGATATAGATGCTTGCTTATAATCCCATCCATTCCATGGGATGGGGAGAAGAACAGGAAAAAAGGTTACCCCATAGACTTTTATAAAAACAGCTTAAAATATGAAGCAAAATATAATAGCAACAAAAACAATAAAAATAACAACAAGGACAAGAATAGTAATTGTAATGAAAAGGGAAAAGAGAGAGATTAATAAAGCCCAAGGAAAGTAAGCAATGCAAAATACGATTTTTCACCACTTTCTGACTGATGCCCAGCCCTACCCAGTGATGATCATCCAGTGATGGTCACCCAGTAGTGATGATCATCACCCAGACAGTTTATATACACAGAACATGATAGTCTATATTATGGAATATCCTTTTGGGAAGTTCAGGTCACCTTCTATGGCTGTGCTCTCTCCCTTCTTGTGCACCCACTCACTGACTCATCATGGGAAATTGAAAAGTTCTTGTCTTTTGGTAAAGCCTACTCAGCAACAACTAGAACATCACAGAATCACAAAATATGCTGACTTGGAAGGGATCCACAAGGATCATCAAGTCTGATTCCTGGTCCTGGACAGGATCATACCCGAGTCACATCATGTGCTTGAAAGAATTGTCCAAACACTTCTTGACATCTGTCAGCTTGATGCTGTGACCATTTCCATGGTGATTCTGTTCCAGTGTCCTACAGCCCTCTGGGTAAAGAATCTCTTTCTAGTATCCAACGTAAACCTCCCCTGACACAGCTTCAGGTCACTTCCTCAGGTCCTGTCACTGGGCACCACAGAGAAAAGATCAGTTTCTGTCCCTCCACTTCCCCTCACAAGGAAATTGTGACTGTAATGAAGTCTCTTTTCAGTCTCCACTTTCCCAAGTGAACAGAACAAGTGACCCCAGCTGCTTCTCATGTGCCTTCCCCTCAAGGCCCTTTGTCATCTTTTTGGCCCTCTAGTGGTTTAATGTCTTTCTTATATTGTGGTACCCAAAACTGCACACAGGACTTGAGGTGAGGCTGCCCCAGTGCAGAGCAGAGGGGACAGTCCCTTCCCTTGCCTGGCTGGTAATGCTGTGCCTGATGCACCTCAGGACATGGCTGGCCCTCCCGGCTGCCAGGGCACTGCTGACTGACATTCAATTTTTTGTGCACCAGAACCAAAAGGTGTCTTTCCATGGCACTGCTTTCCAGCACCTCATTCCCCAGTCTATCTGTACACCCAGGGTTGCCCCATCTCAAGTGTAGAATCCAACACTTTTCCTTGTCAAACTTCATGTGTGTGGTGATTGCCCAATCCACTAATTTATTTAGGGCCAGACAATATCAAAACCCTTATTGAAATCCATAAACAACAGTAAGTTATCAACATTATTCTTATCCTCAATCCAAGCCACAGGGCTTTACCAACTACTAGAAGAAAATTAACTCTATCTGTGGTAGTGTGTTGTTAAGTTTCTTGTGTTATTCCCCCAATTTATGTATTGTTCTCCCCTATTATGTGTAAAATGGTTTCGTTCCCCCAGTTTTTCCCGCCACTGCTAGCCTGTCAGCTAAGTTGCTATAGTAACCACTATTCATAGTTGCCGATATGTAATTGCTTCTCCCCTGGTTTCCCTTATAAGTGAAAGTTGTTTCCTCCCTGTCCAGTCAATCACTCCCTTCCTCCTCCCAGGTTTCGAGAACCTTCTCCTCTCTGGAGATGGTGGTTGGCTGGGGTCCCAGGACACCTCCTTTACCTTTTGATTATTGGTCTCCATGGAGTGTCAGTTCTGTGAAGTTCATCCCCTCACCTTTCCCGATTGGTTCCGCCTGTACCCACCCCCCTCCTTTATAATCCTGTTTTCACCCCCTATGAAAAAACCTTTTTCCCAGTTGGTTTCTGCGTGTTTGGATCCCGCATCACCTTCAATAAACCGATGTTTAACCCCCGGGAAATGGTCAGCTCCGTTCCTCCAAAATACCAGCGGTGTAAGCCAGTCCGCAGCCAGCACAGCCCGAGGCCATCAGACGCCGAAGGGTGCTGGCCAGGAATTGCAGAGGGGCGTCGACCTTTCGCCCTCAGCTAGTCGGACTCTAAACTTCGGGCCACATATGCCCCCCTTCTGCATCTATCCCCTGTTGAAACCAGGACTGTACCCACTCTTTATTCTATACCATTTACACCACGTCCTCTTGATTTCTGCCTTTTGAGAAATACACACAGTTATCATTCCCTTAAGTCCTGTATGGGCCATCTCTATGCAATGTCTGTTGAGTTTGTTCAGCCCGGAATTTGGACTCCATCTGTCATAACTATCTTTCAGAATAGAAAAGATGGTGTGAGGTGTTGGATTACTCCCTGTTGAAGTCAGTTCTAATTCCATCACTTCTTCGCTTGTCTGGCTGCATCAAAGTTCATTCTTCATTAATCTGGAAGATTTTTACAAAAGGGAATCAGTTTCAGATTCCCAAATATGAAGAGGTGAAGACAGGTGTCATCAGGTGTCACAAGGTGCTCGGTGCAATGATGGGCATAAAGAAGTGATAATACAGAGTTTTATAGTAATTTATATCATTGGACATTCAATTCATTGGCTATTCTCACCCCAAATCCCTTGAGATACACACTAGACTTCCCCGTCCTCCAGCATTACTCAGAGTGCACACAGATCCTTGAGGAGAAACAATCCCAAGAATGAGTTTTTCTTTTTTTAAGGCAAGAATAACCTAGACTGTTTTCCAGAGCAGGTTTTTAATGTATATCACAGGGACTTTATCCCATTATACAGTACATAAAAGCTTTTATTGTACAGGGCCAGTCTGATCAGCAGGTTGTCTCTTGCTCACTAACCACATGATTTTACTAAATTATTATGCCAATGATTGAAGGTACCCCTGTTGCTCTCAGTGTAGTCTTTAACAGAACATTGTATCGTACAATTTCTCTGGAGGTTGGTGCACAATAAGGAATGTGGTATTCCTACCCAATGCCACGTTCTTTGGCCCACATGTCTGTGAGAATGCTTTGGAAATGAATTTCATTTTCTGATTGGAAATTAGTTTCATTTTCTGATTTGGTTCTTTCTGGAGTACCATGTCATTAGAAGACTTGCTTTTCAGGGCCCAGGACAGTGCTCTGGGCGGTGGCAAAGGACACAGCATATGTTTCCAGCCTTCCAATAATTTCTGTCACTGTTGTGCATGACACTTGGCACCTGCAGGTTTGTAGAGTGCAAAAGTCAATCTGCCAGATCTACCCATATTTGTATTTCAGCTGTTGCCCTCCATACCTCAGGGGCTTTAACACACTTGGTTAATTGCCGCACATGTTTCACATTGGCATATAACATGGGATTGTGTCCATGGTCAAGTCCACCCTTCAATAACAAGGCCATCACTGTATTGCATCTCTCTCTTGATGGCCTGAGGTGTCAGGGGCCAACTGATCTAGAAATAATTCACCATTATATTGCCAGTCCAGATCCACCTGAGACATTTGAATCTTAGCAGTCTGACCACTTGTGAGTTTTTCTGATGATCTCCAGTGCCCAGAGTCAGGTACATGAACGCCCTCATGGCACACCTTTACAGCAGGTTCTCCACCCAGGAGAATGGTTTGGCTCCCCTGGGCAATGCCTTGTCACAGATGGATTTGTACCTGCCCTGCCAGTTGGCCTGATTCTCTTGCTGCAGCCACTCCCACATTTGCCATCATCCATGGATCAGTATAAAAGTATTGGCCACTTTTCTTGCTCAGAAATGTTCAAAGCCAGCTGGAGAGCTTTACTGTGAAATTGCTATGTGAGTACATAAAAAGCTCCCATCTATCACTGCTTTAAAGCAGAGTAAAATTTTAAATATGTTCTCTGAGCCTTGATATGTTTTGTACACTCTGTCTCCGAGTGATTAGCATCACAAGCTGTGCTTTGTGACAGCACAGTTATTTCTCTTCTAGTCCAGATGATGGGCCCTTACCAGGTATTACTCAGGCTAGTCTGTGAAATTACTGTTTCTAAAAGATTGATACAAATTCAATTCCATCATTGCAGGACATTGTGGGGAAAAGTATTGGAAAACAACTTTTTTTTTTTTCTCCTTCCCAAATACAAGAAAAAAATCATGCAGAGATTGTATTCTTCTCAAAATACATCAGGATGATGCTTTTTAAGGCCTATGTTTTGGTCTAGTTTAAGTTGTAATGTTTTATGTATTAGCCTCCCTAAAACCAAATCCAGAAACATGCTTAGTTTAAAAGGTTGAGCAGGATTACAGAGCTTTGTGCTGAAATAAATAAATAAAGTAGCAGCTTTCTGATTAAGGTATATACAGGCTACTTGACAAGTAGTTAGTCTCCTTGAGTTCTCTCCTCATTATTCCTGTAGACTTCAATTTCAAAGAAAGAAGGTTTTGTATCAGGACTCCTGATAAGGGTCTGTGAATTGAGTGGATGGGAGGATAAGATACTTTTCTTGGACCACTAAATGAGTTCAACAATTTTTATCTTTCATAACCTTTTTATAAGCTTCCATTTTGTTTCATCTCTTCTGCTGTTTTTCTCACAGACACGAATCTCAATTCCACCTTTAAAATCTTCATGTCAACCTCCTGACCCTTTTTTTTCCAAAATGCATGAAAGACTTGTTTCCTGTTGTAAATTCCCTTTCCTCTTTCAAAGGGACCTAATTAGGAGAGACACCAATTACAACCACTCTGTACTAGAACAGCTTTTAATTAAGCTGTTGCTATTAAGAGCAGATAATTGTCTGTACATACATTCACATGCTCCTTCCCATTAGCACACAGCACTCACAGATGCATAATCACATTAATTGTGATTAATGTTATTAATTGTTACCTGTTTTGAGCAACAGCTGACAGGCCAGCCATAGCTGTTAACAGAAGCAGTCACAGTGTGGCTGCTAGATTGTTTTTCTCAAAGTCCTTCAAGACCTTCTCTCATCAGGTGCTTACATAATCCTGAAGTACTTGTCTGCATAAAACACCTGCCACCTTCATAGATGTTCTCTGAGCCGCAGAAACCCATTATTCATGTTGGTTTACTCTTGGCCTTGGATATAGGCAGCAAACTAAGGACGTTCTGAATTCACCCACCCTTGTGCACCCAGCAGGGCTGTGAGTCTCCAGAGCTCATCAGGTTTTAGACACATTTACAAGACACCTCTCAGCATGTATTTTTCACTCTTCAGCCTGCTGTTTTTCAACATATATTTTTCCAGATGTGTCTACTGGCATCTGTAGAACCTGTTCGCCAAAACTCAAACAGAAGGATATGTTAGGATGCCCACAGCCAGGCCACTGCAACTAGTGTTTCTGAGAAGCTTTCAGTTGTTAAGAAAAGTGTTTCCATTACACTGAATGTTGCCATATGGGAAATAAATTCGTTCTACCCTGTAGCATTACATAAGCTCCATTCTTAATAGAACTGTGTGAGTTCACCTCACCATCAGCCTTTATCTATCACTCTTTTAATGGTCTCTTCCCTTTAGCAATTGTTTTCATAAAGTTATGGATTTTATATTTGTTCATTTTTGCAGCTCTTATTAGAAAACAAACAAACAAAAAAACAAAAAAACCCCAACAACAAAAAACCCCAACCAAACAAAAAAAACCACCCAAATACCAAACTTTTCTTCCTTCTTTGTGCAAAAGCTGTGAATAGCTGTGGGTTTCCTTGTCAGGGAAGGCAGAGAAAGGGGAAAAACCCTTATTTTTCAATCAAACATTTTTACCTCATTATCATTGGAATACAGCACTGATAAAAACCACATCCATAATAGTTATGAAAATTATTGAGCATGTGGCAATATTCCAAGCACCAGTGTTGAACTTTGCTTACCGAATAGGACAGTAGTTCCTAACCAAGAGTGATGAACTGTGAGTAGTTTTGGCTTCTGTGACAGCATTTAAAATACCAGCCTATCATTGGGAAAACATGTTTTGGAGGTTGTATAATAAATACAGGTTTCCTAGGGGTCATGTAAGCATGAAATACCTGGAGACAGTCTTGAAGATATGCAGTTATATATACTTATTTCTTGCCATATATTCATAGTGGAAAGTATCTCTTTTGCCTGTATTTTTACCCATAATTTTCTCACATCCCCAGTCACTATGTATAAAGCAGGATCCCCAGCTACAACTCCTTGTCCACTGTACACTGAAGTATTTTCACTCCCTTAATTTGCTAATCAACAATATCAATGAACAAAAAAGACTGTCCACGAACTGACTAAATGCCATCATGCATCTAGGACAGCATTATCATGGACACAATACACTGCATCAGGAACTGAAAGTTTACTTTAAAGATAAGTCTCCCTGCCAACTTACTAAGTCTCCTGAATTATGTAAAAAATTATTCCTCAGGGAGGTATCCTGTTTATTAAAGGGATTTTTCATTAATTTTTCATTTTGATTCTGATTTTGGTGAAAAACAAGTAAAAAGAAGAAGAAGAAGATGAAAAATAAGTAAAAAGAAAAAAGATCCCAGAATTTTGCCAGGATTATATGAACCACTTCACCTTCCACTTGAAAACAGAATGAATAATTTTCCTTTGCTTGGAACACTATAAATATGTTGAGGACAAAGAGAGACACCCTTATTCTTTCATAGGTCTGCATCAGAAAGATATTTGTCTTGATTTTTTTCATATTCAGTTTATAATCTAAGTGCAATGAAAAATACAAATATGAAATGCACTATTTGTTCTTGAAATACACATTTTATGTCTCTAGTATTGCTTACATGCTGCAAATCTTTCATTTCTATTACATAGCTACAGAGGAGGTAAAATTTTTACATACACAGATTTTAGCTGTCTCCAAGACTGATCTTTCTCCTAGATAAATTCAGTTTTACTTCAGTCATCAGCATTATTTATCTCTGAAATAGACAACTTTCTTAATTCAGCACTCAGCAGTACTGTGGAAATATTGATCTGCAATCAACAGCTGACACAGTTATCTTTGCTTAAGCTGCATGTTTACTGAACTGCAAACACAGCAGTATTACAGGCATATATAAGAATTATTTCTACTACAAAGGAAAAATATCATAGAAAGCACTTCATCGAAATGGCCTTGTCTATGTTTTATTCTAACACTTATTTTTACCAAAGGTACTTTCAGGGTAAACCATTCATATTTTCTTTTTTCTCCCATAATTTTTGTTTGGGATATATGTTTGTGGTTGTCTGGTGGGTTTTGGGAGTCTCTTTTATTTTTATTATTGAATATAATGCTAGGAGAAATTTTCCTCCACTAATCTCATTTTAATTTTTCTTTAAACAAAGAAAGCTGGTCAATAAAGCTGAAATTACTCTGAAGAGCTATTTCCATTGTCTTCAGAGGTGATCTTTTGGCAGGGAATCCCAACTTGCAGGATTTTTAAAATGCTTCTGAAGATTCAGGTTTGAGTAAACAGCCAAGTCCTTCGTCATCAATACAGTCGGCTTGATTTTCACAGATTGCACTATTAAAGACCATATTTATATTTAATACATACAGCTCCATAGAGAATTAGTGGAAGGTATTCCTGTTTATTCCACAGATTAATGAAATTTGATCACAAGAGGAGTTGCATAGAATGGGGAAAATTCTCTGCAATTTAAAAGAGATTCAAACAAAAACGGGTCTGTTGAAATGGTACCAAAGTCTTTTTAGACTGTAGTCTTTACAGTCCCATTATATGAACATAGAAATACAAAGTGCAAACTCTGGAATAACGTTTACTGTCAGTGGCAGTAAATGTTAAATACATTTCATAGTTTTTCATCAAAGCAGATAACCTTATTTTATAATTTAGCTGAGAATAAAAATTCGAAGAGTCAAACATACAATAAAAAGGCTGACTTTAAAAGATGGAACTAATAATTGAATATCTTAATTCTCAAAGACAACTTTTCAAATTAAAATTGCAATTAACTGGGAAGGGTTTAATATATATGTATATATATGTGCCTGTGTATTAGCAAAGAATATTAGACACTGTAATGACTACAACTGACTTTGAAATTATGAATATTGCAGAAAACTTATTAAGAAATATTTATATTCACTTTCTAGGATATTAATACATACTGAACATCATAAATACACGGTTATTCAATAATCCAGTGTAGCATTTCTAATTGTCCTTGTCATCTTAGTTAAATTTTCATCAGTATAACAAAAGTAACAATAGTCAGTAATACCAGCCCAATAAGTGGAAAATAAAAGCAACATATCAAAACCACAAACAGCACCCACCCCCAAAAAAATCTACAAATCCTTGCTGCGTAAAGTACAGTTTAACTAGAATTTTAGCACCTAAATACAAGATTGTGATTCCAGAAAATGACTGCTAAGAAATGTAAGGAGTTGTAGATCATTTTATTTAACTTCATACTCTAGATTTTGTAGTTTTTCAGAGCCATGTAAACCACCCAGCTGACAGATCTGAGCTTTCAAGCCTTTTTAGAAACCTCAGGCTGTTTGGACATTTTCAAATCAGGCAGGCACTGTACTGACAGGCTCAAGCTGATCTGATTTTTCAAAGACATCTGACATGCACATATCATCCATACAAGAAAAACACAGCAACCCCATGGCCATTGTCATGCAGAATGACAGCGAGAGAGAGAGGTGGTTCACATTAAATAACAGCCTAATGCCTGCAGTAGAGTGGAAACTGAGGATCAGTTCTAACCTTGGCCAGAAAAGTTTGAATTTGACATCTTCTGAGGGGACACACGAGCCCTCAGGTTGGAGTACAAAAGCTACACAGCCAAGGAAAAAACATGGAAACAAAGAAGAGAGAATATAAATTGCAATGTGAGAAAAAATTCCCCAACAAAACAGAATCAATCACATTCCCAAAAAAGGAAAGAACTCATCTTGCTTTGATGGCAAGACTCTTTGTTCTACACAGATAAATCCCTGAAAAAACTATAATGAATGCTCTCATAAAATTGCAGTGCAAATACAACTTATTTGTTTTAAAGTAAAAGACAAAAAAATGACAAATCTTGGAATGTGGGCACTCTGATTAATACTAAGTTAGCCAGGCTGTATAAGGCTGACAGTATTCTTGATTTTGTCCCTGGAACAAGAAAAAAAATGCTTCTGAAGATGCACATAAATAATGTATATTAGTATTATGACTAGGTATGCATAAAATGAACAGCAGATATATAACTGTACCTAAATCATCCACTTATCTTCAGATTAAAACCCTTTCTTCTCATCATAATGTGAATTAAATTAGGCATAGTAAATCTCAAGATGGTATAAAACAGTATTGATAAATGAGCCCAGTTTTCCATAGCTTGTCTATACCACCATTATGTCACTTCCAACATGAAATAACATATATTGAGTTAAATGAAACTAAGGGGTACCCACACAAAAAATCAAAACCAAGTTGCTCCTTTAACAAATTTTTGGATAAAAGGTCTTGAAAATGAATCTTCATTAAAAAAAAAAACAACATTCTGCATGCTCATGAATTAGTATTCATGAGTAAGTAATACAGGTGTCCTTCTTCAACTGCTAATAAAATTCTTCCCACCTTATGATCTGTATGCTCTTGGACTTTACTCCAGTCTAGATTATATGAATCTAGAAGTATAAAAAGCACAAAATATATAGGAACACAATATATCTCATTAGTAAAATAAGAGCTTAATTTAAATCTTAACATACAAAAAATTGCTTGAAAAATGCCAATTTAACCCCACCCCAAAAATTCTATAACTTTTCAAAAAATGTAACTTGCAAGCTATTTCAGACTACCATTTCAGATATCCACAGTACTGTTACATTTGTCCTGAAGATATTTTCTGTGCAATAACTCATTTCCACAGGATAGGTCATTATTTATTTATTTATTAACCTCCCTATTTGGAAGAGAATGCTATTTACCTTAGAAAGGAAAAATAATCTAAAAACTTTCCAAACACCTCCAGTGAGGTCCAGCACTACTTGTCTCTGTAACAGCTGAGATTTTTTTTATATTTTTCCTGTTTAACAGAATTATTCAATATCAAATTAGGAAAAAAAATGTATCTTGCTATTTTTGGGACATAATTAGTGCAAATCATAAGTTACATAAAAAATTTAAAATGTTTACTATGAACTTTTATTTTTTTACTTTGGGATAATTATTTAGAAAAAATGAAAATATACCAAAAATATATTTAAATTTTAAAATTTCTCTTAGCAACATGTCATTTTCCTTTTATCTTCTGACAATTCCTGGTTTAGTACATACTTGCTCATATACTCCATTTACACTCCTGACCAATGGAATTAGATATGACATCCATAAATTTACCTGTGCTTAAGCAATTCTGTCATCACACCACAATGCAGATGTAATACAGAAAATATATTTTATGTTCTGAATTTCTAGCTTGGGTATGATTTATTATCTTTTGATGATTAACCTGTTTTAGGCAGTAATCAAAATAACTTCTTTTAGCACATCTGAGCCTTATTCTATCAACACAGTGCTAATGCAGCCAAAATAATCTGTCCAGGTTAAAATTACTTCCATTCTAGGATTTTTTTCTCAA
Organism: Zonotrichia albicollis; assembly: GCF_047830755.1. Taxonomy (NCBI): domain Eukaryota; kingdom Metazoa; phylum Chordata; class Aves; order Passeriformes; family Passerellidae; genus Zonotrichia; species Zonotrichia albicollis. Next base: position 82,809,338 of record NC_133820.1, on the reverse strand, counting down.
TACTGTGATATACAGGACACACTGTTGTATCTGCCTTTTAAAGTCTTTTTTAGTATTCTAAACACATAGAAATGGTCATGATCTTTTCAGGTATGTGAAGGCAAATAGCAACATAATTTATCAAAGCATAATAACTTTGACACACAATTCTGACACACAAACAAACAGAGAAACCTGCTGCTAAGAAAGTCCCATTTACTCATTTATGTAAAGAACTTCTGAAGCCAAATAAGGACTCAAACAGCAGCCATGTCCATCAATCATTAAAAACCCAAAGCAATACACAAAGATCTGTGTATAACCACTCAAGGGAACTTTCCACCAGATTTTAACTGCTTGGCTGACGTCACTCTTTTCCAGAGTGTAGGATGTCTTGTGAGAAAATAGGCAGGTTTACACTGACATGTTAGTCTAATCCAGCATTGATTACCTTTTTTTTGTCAATCTTCCTGGCAATAGAGAATTTTTTTGTAACATGAGGCAGGCTACTATGCTATCCTACAGAGAAGATTCATCTCCATTACATGGATAATAAAATGATACTGATACTAATTTTTTATTTCCAGAGGGAGTTATTATTTTATTCATCCATATTTTCAATTTCCTTCTGAAATAGCAGCATGGACTGCCAAAAGGACAGTAAAATAATTAGCTGAAAATATTCGAGTAAACTTGACTTTGAATTTATTTTGCATTCTGGAGAGAATCATTAAAACCTATGCTGGAGGGCAACAGCTCATAGACTAGTAGCAGAGGTGACATAAAAGGTGTCAAATTATTGCCTTAAAGAGAAACAAAGACAACAAGACATTCAAGGGGTGAATACTCCTGCCTTAGCATAAAGGGGAAAGCTTTATTTCCAGTTGTTGAGCCATCCTGGACCCATAGTAAAGAGACTGTGCAAACCTGACATGCTGTCCTATTACCCTGGGGTCTTCATACCCTTCAGTGAACCAGATATCTTCTTAAAAAAAATAAACATATGTGGTTTTGGCTTGTATTTGAATTCTGCAGTTTAGAGTTGCCTTTTTGAAAGTCTTTGAATTTAATTTGAACAAAGGCTACTCAAATAAAATATGTCAAAGACTTGTCATGAATCACAGCAAGCTAATTTCATCTCAGCTCCACAATCAATGCAAGAAACCTGATCATGAAGATTAGAAATTCAAATTTTAAATAGATTAAAAGTTCAGGAGATATTTGCTGTCAAGACAAGGACAAATAAACTTAATTTTCAGAACAGCTGAAATTATTAAGCATTCTTCAAGATAAAATAGTGCCCGGATTTCAGATAGTGATCTTTACAAATGAACACAACTTTGGATGGCTGGGAACCACTGACCGGATTCTAAAAGGAAAACACAACAAATGGCAAAAAAGTCAAATTTAATCTGAAAAGTAAAATATCTTCAATTAGGAGCAAGAAAGAGTACTAAATTTGAAAACACTTGGTGGGTAATGAAATGGCCAGCATCATACACACATTTGAGCACTGTCACCCAGAAGAAAAGTGTCATTATCAAGATAAGAATATACCAGAACTTGATCATAATACAGACAAGAGTAGACAGGATAATGTCTCTAATATTTGTAACTTCCAACAGTTTGAGGCTCAATGCTCCTAGCTTGCTCTAGGAATATCTAACACATTGTAGACTTTTTTAGGAAGCTACAAATCTTGGAGTGATAGTTTAAATACAAGAGAATACAAATATTTTCTGATACCTTCATCTTCAAAACTGGTTTTATGTTGTTATCTTATTGCAAAACTTCTGTATCTTCTCGGTGATTGCTCATGGGCAACTCCTTGCAGCGCCGACTCTTTCCTCTTCACAGCACAGCTAACAACACCAGCTCTCTTCTCAGCAGCTAACCCACTGTTTGAGAGCTCTCATCTTTATTGGACATATCTGTGGCCTGTTAAGGGCAGACCTGTTCTTAATCCAGCCACAATTGCTCAGGGGTGAAATTGCCTATTGCACTATCTCTAATCTCTTACATTCCATCCCCCCATGGTTTTGCAGTGAAAAATTTTGATTCTGTTGCATGCTTCTATGTACCAAATATAAGCCCCTATAAACCTTCCTTTGGTCCTATTTGCATCAAGACTTCCTTCTTTATCACAAAATTTCAACAGTGATTTAGAAGAAATCTTCTATGGCGGCTACCCATTTTCATATATTTAATGGAAGAATAGAAAAAAATACATAGTAAGTTCTGGCCACAGAAGCCTGAGGACAGTATCTATTCTTTCCCTAGATATGTGAGGCTTATAAGCAAGCCTTGCTCAGTTTGCTACTTGATTTCAAGCTGATCAGGAGACAAAATTTATAACTGTCTAAGGGTAAAAATGAATTCATAACAAAATGATGTATTTTTAACTAACTTGCCCGATGCTGGGTATTGTTCTCTGTTACAAAAAATGCCAGGATCTACAGGACTACAGTGAACTGTTTCATAGTGCAGGGACCAGGTGACTTAAAATGACCTTTATCCATGCTGTTCAACTCTCCTGCCTTTCCAAAACTGGTTTTCATCAAAAAACTTATTGAAAATGGCCATTGCCTTATGCTAGCTCCTAAATTTTGCTTAATTATTTGGCAGCTGCTGTTTGACCTGGGCCGAAATGTACAACCGTCCTTCTAATGGTATAAAAATACAGATCTTTGAGATTAGGGGCTTTAGGAATGAAAATTTGGCACATTTGTCTGTTCTACTGCCTCTAAGTTTCTGGTCCCTGCTACAGATAACAGAGTGTTCATATTCACATGCATACTCTTGAAGACTTAGCTAAAACACTCCTTTTTTTATGCCCTTAAGATAGTGGTGCAAAAAGCATATCTTAAAAATCCCTTCATTTCTGAAAGCAGAAACTAAAATACTTGTCAAGGCATTTATTTGAGGACCTGTCACTCTGAAAATTACACTTGGAGAAAACCTGTTATAGGACAAAAATAGGACAGGGTTTTTCTACAGAGACCAAGTGAAAAGACAATGAAAAACTATTCAGAAAAGAGTATGCAAAAAAATATTCAGAAAACAGTATGCAAAATTGAAAATAGAAACAGCCATTCATGCATCTACACACACGTACAAGAAAATTTATGTGTTTAGAGTAGTAGGTTTCTTATACTATTTCATTCAGTTCTGAAACTGTCAATATCTCATCTAAACACAGGGCAGAAGATACAGGTTTTTGACATCACTTTCACATTTCAGAATGTTAATTTTGGTGTATTTTTCCATTTGTACAACATCAAAAAGTTTCCTGCATTTCTCTTCATATGAAGTTTTGAAAACGTTACTTTGGGAAGGATAATTCTGAAATTGAATGGATTGTTAAAACATGTCATACCTAATACCTCTTATTTTGTACTCATGTATCAAATTTTATTTAAAGATTTCTCATGGAGAAAACTCAATATTATTTTATTTATCTATGTAGAGCGCCTACATGGAAGGTAGTTATAGAAAAGCCAGCTATACAGAGATATAAGAAAAAAATCACTGCATTTAGTTTTTTCTACATCTTGATTCAGTTCAAATTTACTGAGCATGTTCAGTAACAAACAGAAATGTATTAATCTTCATTAAAAAAACTCAAAAATTACTTTCATTTCTGTTTGCCACTTCTGATAAAATAAGAGTGAAATGTCAGAAAAATTACAATTGGGAAGTAACAGACTCCAAAATCCTACTCAGAACATGGACACTGAATTCAGGCCATTTTTCTTGTGACATTTGTTCATTCAAGGTTTGGGATTTAATTATCCTTATGGTGATTTCCCCCTGCCACCCCTTCTATCAAGACCCAGATTACCTCATATTTTTCAAAAATAATTTTATTCACGCAGCATTCTAAGTTACTTTTCAGTTTGAGTACACTGGATATTTGTAAGGAGTATGTAAAACTCTAGAGTCTAATGGTATCATAAAAACCAAACAGTGAAGCAATATTAGTCCATTTTTCCCTTAGGCAATACTTTACTTATTTAGGTACTTATAACAAACCCCCTAGAACATACTTGCATGGGTCAAACATATCAGGCCATAAAAATTCATCCCCAGCATTTCCTCCCACACATTCCCTATAAATATTTTCACTCTGAGCAAAGTCATCACATAAGGAACTAATCATTTTAGGTAAGAAGTAACACATTGAGTAAGACTGAATGACATTTTTAAGTCATCAAGTTTTGATCTTATGCATATCAGCTTCTGAGAATTAATTCTTGTTTCAAGTACACCAATGTATTGAGTTTGACTAAAGCTGTTATAGATGGGAATTTTCATATAAGGTAATGTGTTTCTGTGTTTTAAGCTATCTGAAAATGTTGCACAGGATTTTGTGTGTTGAATGACACAAATATCTTTTTTGACCCTTTTCAGCCCTTTACCTGTCATATTTTGCAAAAATACTCTTCAAGCAAATTTTTTATTTTCTGAAATTAAGCAATTCTATTTATCTATTTTCTTTTTACCAAAATGATTGGATTTCTAAAGTATTTTTCATAAATCTGTAATATTTTGGAACTTTTAAATCATTATATTTTCCCATCATTATTTCCTTGTGAAATATAGAAGTGGAATCAGAGATAGGATAAATGCATAAGTTAAAGAACCTGCCAGTTATGTCTCATATGTTTATTTCTTTGTAGGTTTCTTATTTTTTTGTGTATACAAAAATCACATTGTCTCTCCATTCATTTATTTTTAGCAGAACTCATATTACTCTATTATTTATCACAATCTCTTAGCCAACTTCATTTTTGAGGGCAACTTTATTTTGATACATTGCCATTTACAATGGAAAACTTCAAAACTTCCCAGATTACTCTTTCTCCCAGATTCTCTCAGAATTACTAATTTCTCAAATCCATGTATAATACTTTTTCTACCTGTGTATTTGCTTACTGTAATAATCTCTTATCATTCTGCAAATAAAACTTACTAAAATAAGCTATAGTTAAATATGGAATTTGCTTAAACATCTAGAAATTTCATTATGTCAATAATGTGTCGGTCTCTGCTTAAGATAATGTATCATCTAAAAGATAAGTTTAAAACACCCTGATTAACTTAATGAGTAGTAAGAGAGAAATTATACACTGCATTTTACATACCTGAATTGAATAATGTCAAGGGCTTTTTGCAGGCAGCTCTGGAGTCTGCTTACTCCTCACTATTCAGAAAGCTGCTATGGCTGTTTTCCAGTATGTGGCAGTATTTTGTTTTTTATTATGTTCACACATTGGTGCCTTCATGCAGCTTTTTTTCACTGACTTGAACCCGCAAGCCACAGTATTGTTTTTAGCAATAGTTTCTGATGGAAAGTGACTGGCACCAGCATGAGCATCAACTCTTCTCTGCTCTTTTTCTGCCCCTTGGTTGTAGATATTTGTCAATATTAGAGGATTCAATAGCAAAATTTTAAGAAGGAGTAACTATAGCAAGTATGGGCATGTTCTGATAAAATCAATATGGTAGCTACTATGTGAAATATGTTGCACAGGAACAGCTTCTCCACTGGAGAGAATATCCAGTAGGAGATAACTTGCCTGGGAAGTGATATTGGCTTGGTCAAGGGGGAATGCCCGCTTTTTCTCTTTCCTCTCTCTCTACTCTTTGATTTTTCCACAGAAGTAACTTTCACCATTAGAGTGGACACGTGCCATCAGCTACAGTCTCTGTAAATCCCTGGGTATGTGAACTGATCTTAACAGCCACTGTGCAACAGAACAACTTTCCAAAATGAAGAACAAGCAAATAATCCTAGAAGAACAGAAGGTACAGTAGATATGATGGAACTAAATTAATGTCTCGCATTTGTTCCCATTCAAATAAACATGAAAAGAAATTGATGAAATTGAAAAAAAATAGAAAAATGTGAGCAAATTGGGTGAAAATTTTTATTGTGCTGAGATACCAAAGATCAGAGAAAAATGAGTAGCGATACTGTTCATCTTCTGTGCAAAAGAAATGCATCTTTACATTCAAATACAAATATGATTCCTACAGTGAGGACATCACCAATCTCAAAAGCATGAGGTTATGGGTTTTCTTGTGCCCACACTGCTAGCCACATACTAACATATGGAGTGCTTCACCTTGTTTCTCCTTTAAGGTTACATATTTCTCTATGGTTGCTAAGACAAAAATACTGTTTTTAAATAAATATTTCATTAGATAGTGAAGAAACAAGTGAATTTTATAATGCAGCCAGGTGTCATTCTTTTATCATAATGCTGATGGTAGATAAAGCACGTCCTGAAGTGTGACAACAACATAGTGTTTTTTTCAAGGTTTCAATGGTTTTCTGGCAATAGTCAGTTAGAGTATAGCACAGTTTCATTCATGCTACATTTTAGTAGTAGTTCATGAAATAAGATATTCCCTGGACTATGCATACAAGATCGTAGAAACATCTGTTTGCACCAGTCTATGCAGAATGAGGCAGGAAAGCTAGTAACAAAAGATAGGCAAAATCAGACATCTAGTATCTGAGCTCTTTCCATGACAAAAGGTTTTTTTAACAGTGCAGGAAAGCTCATTAATTCTAATCTAGAAAGTCATGGAAAAGAAAAGTAGATAGCACAAAACAAATGGGAAAGAAATATGCTGACAACAGATGTGTTCTTTCAGATATAAAAGAGAAGATGATGGAAACAAAGGTAGGGAAGCAATAATGTGTCAGAAGTTGGCAAGAGCTCTGTAAATCCACATTCCATGACATGAGGAGGGAGCACTGCTATTGTCAATCCAAAAGAGAAAAAACTCCTGTGCCATCTTGGAGTATCTTTGCCATCTTTGGTGTCTTGCTGAAGACATTTTGAGGACTTAGTGATTTTTAGCAAGGCCTGAAACTCATTTTAGCCCAGTGCTAGGGCCTGAAACAGCCATTGGCCCCAGATATAAACAATAACAGCAACATCAAAGAAAAAAAAAACCAAAAATCCAACCAAAAATCCACCCAAAACCCCGACAGTTTTGCAAAGGGCAAGAAGTGTGATTCAGGATGGGATATGCACAGCATGCAGAAGATGTCCACCAAAGGAACTAGGGTTTTTTTTCAGAAGACAAATGATAACAGAAGACTGAATTGAATTGTATTTATCCTAACAGTATTGTTGAGCACATTTTAACAGTTCATACAATCCAGTTTGTGAGAAGAAAGAAACTCAGGAATCAAAATAAGACACAAGTCTGACTAAACTGTTTGGAAAAGGGAATAAAATTGAGAACAGATTTCTTGAAAAAGAAGGTAAACTAGGCAAGAGTAATGAATTTCGAACAACATTATCTGCTGTCTGCATTTGAGTGAATTTCAAAACTAGCAGATAAAATATCCAAGATTTCAAATAAGGTCCACTGAAGTTAAATATATGTCCTTAAGGACAAAGATTAATGATTATTAATAAAGTAGGTCTTTAAGTAGAGTTTGGCAGAACAACTTGACATTGATAACAGAAAGATACTTGAAAGATAATAGAAAGAACTTGACCCACTGCTTCTCTGCCACTTATTATTTACGCTTATATACATGATAATAGGTATCACAAGTATTTAATGATACAGTCTGGAGCTCAAGATGGTGGACAAGTATAACAGATGAAACCTGAATTACAGAAAATTGTAAAGTTAATTGTCATAAAGCTTAGGATCTAACCCTTAGCAGATCAGAACCTTACTGTTCAGCTATAAAGAGGGAAACAGGCTGATGTCATAATCTGTATGATGTAATCAATACATATTATCCATTACATAAGAATCTTATTCAATATGAGAGAAATAGTAATTATTCAAAGAAAAATAGGTTATGTTACATAATAGATATTTGTGGTGCTTTTCAGTCCACAGAAATTTGACAATCTCAGTTGGGTTATCTGAAACTTCCTTTACAAACTTAGCAAGATTATAGGGTCTACTTGAAACATAAAAGACAACATGCCTTCTGACCAAAAGGCTGTTTTAGACTTTCTTTTCAAATTTAAGTGCTGTTTCTAAAACAAATTATGTCTGCTTTTCAATTTTGAGCTTCGAATATCCATTAAGTGGTCATAAGAGAAAAAAATCACTGTCATGAAATGTGAATATTTTTCTTGGAGGATATGGAAGCATTTGTCATAGGGTTTGTTTTGCTTTTCATTTCCTGTTATGTTACTGAATTTTCTAGGCAACAATGCATACTAAAATAATGTTAGTCTTAATTATGTAAGGTATATATTGCTGCTTCTTAATCTCCTCAAGTATTTTTTAGAATTAAAATCTTTAAAGGGACAAAGAAAATATAAAAATTAATCTAAAAAAAATCTTTATTTTAAATGTAATATTTGATACATTGTAACCTTTGTGTCTAGAGTAGACTTCTGGTATCATAAAGGAGTATCTTAATGAATGAGTCTATTGTGGGGCCATTCAAACTGTGAATAATATTCTTTTACATCACATACTTGGATTTGCATTTGTCATGTGCCAAGGCACATCATGAAGCAAGACATGCATGATTTCATCATAATTAAATATAAACTCTCGCATTCATGGAGTCTTCACCAAGAAGGATAGCAATGTGCTTATTTTGGTGGTTTCTTCTTTGTCCATAATTCATAATTTGTTTTCCATTAATTTTAAATGGTGACCTGGGTTATAGAAGAAATCTAATCTCAAATTGGCTCTTACTCTTTACATAGTTTTCAACAAACTGTTAATCTATTTGTAGCTAATTCATTCATCTCTAAAATGTCTTCAGTAGTGACCTACACTCATGAGAGTTTAAAAAATGAAGTCAAATTTTTAGGTAATCGCAGTTTCTAGGGGCTGAAAAATGTCATTTCCATCATCATAAAATTCCAAGAGGAATTTTAGAAAACAAAAATGCCCTTCACTAATACAGTATTATTTTCCCCTCAATGTCTTTCAGAAAATTTGAAGGGGGAAGGATGTGCCTACAGCATTCCCTCAAAAACTATCATTAATTTAAAAAAATGAAATATACCTAAAATTGTGATAAAAAAAGAATATAGGAAATGTCACTTTTACTGATATATAAAGCTTATGTGTTTAAACTAGATGGAATATTTTACTAACTGCTGGAGAAAACTAACAGCTAGAGAGAAGGCAGTTATTTTAGTTCCTAAGAAGTTATCCTACTAAAACACTGAGGTGAAAGGTCCCCGACATCTTTGAGTTACTTACAAGTAACAAAGGCAGTGTAAAATATATGAAATATGACTTTACACAAATTTGGAAAATTTCACTACACTTCCTTTTTTCACTGAAGTAAATATACAGAATGAATTGTTAAATAAAACAATGAAGTTACTAGATTACTTTCTTGTTTGCTTTGGTTTGATTTGCATCTTTTTAAAACAAACAAACAAAAAACACAACAGCAAATCTGGAATACATTCTGAATGTATAAAATATTTCATTGTGCATTGCAACTTCTAGCATCTTAAAAGAAAGATAAACTATATGGTAGCCTGTTTGCTCTAGGAAGTTTAAAATTTTTACTATAGGCAAAGTTCTCTGCATTTATCATTCATACATGTAAAACTTAACTTTAATTCCTTCTATAATGGACTTCATATTCTGTTGAAAGAATTTCAGAGTGTCATAATAACACCCTGAAGATATAACAATTTTTTCCTTGTTAGCACAGAAAAGCTCAGTGAATACTTTATGGTTTGCTATATTCATTGTTGCCCGAGGTACAGTTGGATTTTTTTTTTCCTCTAATACTATAAAATAACTCTTTCATTTTCTTTAAAAGCAAGACACTAGGAAATTTTCATTTTGGAAAACACTTTCCTGCAATATAGTAGCCTTCATCAGTCAGCATCACTAAGGAATGCTACTGCAGACTACCTTTTAAATTGCAAGTACTTGATGAGATTTCAAAAATATAGCTATTAAAATGCAATCTCGATTTTAACATAAAGCTTAGTAATGTAAAATTTGAAGACAGCTTTGGTTTTTTTCTGAAGTAAAGGTAGTAATTATTTATTATTTTCAGTATAATTGAGGAAAAGTGTGTGGTTTGGGGAGTTTTTGCTTGGTTTTTTTAGGTTTGGGTTTTTTTCCCACCAAAATCAAGAATATTTTTAAAGTATATTGACTTAAAAATTACTTTGAACAGAAAATTTTAAGCAACAATGGAGAAAGAGCCTAAACCCTTGATTTTTTCATAACCCTTATGGCATATATCTTGAGACAAATGGTTTCCAATCAAGACTGTTTATTATTTGTTTGTTGTTTATTGTTTGTTTATTACAGTTCAGCAGATATGATGTCTTCTGTCAACCTAAAATGTCATTTAGTTAAGATCTTAGGTCAGATTCTCTTAATACTTCCATGCTCCACTATGTCAAGAGTAAAGCTGAAATTTTAGCAAATGTTAAAAGACAACAAATGAACACAACAACATATCAGAAGGTAGAGAGCTGTAAGGTGTCCCCTGAGCCTCTTTCTCCAAGCAAACAACATTCCCAGCTCCCTCTGCAGCTCCACATGAGATGTGTGCTCCAGCTCCTTCACCAGCTCTGCTGCCCTTTTCTGTACTCACACCAGCAATGCTTCAATGTCTTTCTCACAGTAGCAAGGCTCATCATGGTCTAGGCTTCCTCGCAAAGGGAATAATAATGGGCAGGCACTGATCCATTCTCTCTGGTGACCACTGATAGGACCTGTGGGAACGGCATGAAACTGTGTCAGGGAACATTTAGGTTCAATACAAGAAGTAGGTTCCTCCCCCAGAGGGTGGCTGAGCACTGGAACCCAGGGAAGTGATCACATCACCAAGCCTGCCAGAGTTCAAGAAGCATTTGGACAATGCTCTCGGGCACAGTGTTATTATTCCGTGCAGGGTTGGCCTCAGTGATCCTTGTGAGTCCCTTCAAGATGTTTTGTGGTTCTCTGATCCATTTCCTAGGGATACAGTCCTTTAGAAACAGATTGTGCTAGTGTGAATCTCCCATGGGCTCACAAGTCCTGCCAGGATATCTGCTCCTGCATGGGCTCCTCTCTCCATATGTTCACAGGTCCTGCAGGAAGCCTGCTCAGTCACCCTGAGAGTAAACAAGTGTTTCCTGTTGTTCAGAAGGATCTCACTGCATTTCAGGTTGTGCTCATCCACTGGGAAAAAAAAAAGGAAAAAATGATGTCTTTATTTTCTTTTCACACTCCCCTCAGGTATTTATCCACATTGATGGTATTCCCCCTGAGCCTTTATTTCTACAGGCTGAACAGTCACTGCTCTCTCACCATTTTCTTAGAAGAAAAAAGGTCCTTGTTATTTGATACTTTACATCAGTAAAGTAACAAATAACAAGGAGGGGAGCTTACTGACAAGGAATTGCATAATTAGAAAGTGGTTATTCAATGAAACATGAATTAATACAGTCAAGTGAAAGTTCTGTCCAAGAAGAACATGTCAACTATCCTTCATAAAAAAAGGGGAACCTAAAATTTGATGGTAGCTGTAAGTTAACTCCTCAAGAAAACACATGAGTTATGATTACTATATCTAAGGTTGCACCTATAAACTGAATAGATAAAATAGACATGATAGGAAGAACTTATAGAAATATTGTACCTTTATATATAGTATTTATGTAAACCACTATTTGTTAAGTAGGAATTTTCCATTTTAATCCATATTTTTCTGCATACAAGCAATGCATTTTCAATCAACTCTATTTTCAACTGACTGTAATTCAACAATTGATTTACTAATTATATATTCTACCTGTCCCTTAAACAACTAAATTTGCAATCACAAGACTATGAGGAAGTGGCCAAGAGAAGAGGTTATCTTCTTAGTAAAAAGAAATCACAGAATCAATTATCTGGAAAAGATCTCTGAGACCATCAGATCCAGCTATGGCTGAACACCCTCATTCCAACTACACCATGACACTGAGTGCTGCATCCAGTCTTTCCTTAAATGCCACCGGGCACAGTGACTCCACCAGCTCTCTGGGTAGCTCATTCCAATCACACTTTCTGTGAAGAATTTCTTCGTAATGTCCAACCTGAGCCTCCTCTGCCACAGATTAAGACTGTGTCATCTAATTCTATCACATGTCACCTGGAAGAAGAGGCCAACCCCCAGCTGGCTACACTCTCAGGTAATTGCAGCTACTGATAAGGTCTTCCCTGAGCCTATTTTTCTCCAGACTAAACAACCTCAGCTCCCTCAGCCTCTCCTTGTGGGATTTGTGCTCCAGATCCTACACTAACTTTGTTGCCCTTCTCTGGACTAAAACTTCAGCACCTCAAAGTCCTTCTCGAATTGAGGGGCCCAAAACTGAGCACAGCACTTGAGGTGTGGCTAACCAGTGCTGAGCACAGGGCAAAAGGCCTTTGCAGGTCTTGTGGTCACATATTATTGATACTAACCAGGATACCACTGAACTTATTGGCCACCTGCGCGGGGGCGTGAACGGCCCTGGAATCCGGCTATCTGGTGAGGGGCGAAGGCCAGGGCCCCTGCGCATCAGAAAACAGCCCCCCTCGGCGGCTTTGGCCTCGGGCTGAGCTGGGTGTTAGCTCGGAGCAGCGCGGTGAGAGACGAATTAGGAGGCGACCACTTGCTGGGGGTAAACTGTCGGTTTATTACAGAAGAACCAACAAAGAGGGGAAAACACCCAGCAAATGGCCCCGAACAAGGGGCAGGAGAGGGTTTTAAGGGAAAAGGGGGGAAGAAGGCAGGGAAACCCGGCTATCCAATAGAAATACATATTTGGAGGTACGAAACATAACTGATACACTAAAGTAACCAACTGTTATAAATCATAGGAGGGGCTCCGGGGCTACAGCCAACCATACCTCCCAGAGAAAGGAAAATTCTCGAAACCTGGGAGGAGAAAAAGAGTGATTGACTGACCCCAAGGAGGAAACAATTTTCACTTTATAAGAGAAACCAAGGGAGGAGCAGTTTCATTTCCATAGCAACATAACTGGCAGGGTAGCAGCAGGAAGTAATACAGAAAATGGGGGGAGCAAACTAACGAACTTAAGAACACACCACAGCATCTCCCCGTTTCTTATCAAATAAAATTAAAATTTTCTATGCAACTCAAAAGGAAGGTGTCTGCGGCTTGTCCTGCCAACTTCGCTTTCTTCGAGCTGGAGTTCGCTAGCCCACTTACGTTCTTGAGGCAGCTCTGTGGATCCCTCTTCATCTGAATCTCCTCCGGCTTCTGAGGAGAGGTCCTCCAGCTCAAAATGTTCCTCCAGAGGAAGTGCGGCATGATTGACAGTCGTTGAGGTGGCTTTAGCTATTAGTCCTTTGATCAAACTACGGATCAGTACGATCAAAATGCAAAATACAATCAAGCTCAAAACCACTTTACAAACAGATTCTAACACCGAACTGGCCCACCCGCTAAGGCCCCAACCCTTGAATATGTCCCCCAGCCAGTCTGATGTCTCTTGCCTGACCTGATGGACGAGGTCTTGGAGTTTTTTGATGGAGTGTCTGGCGTCCTCGGCCCGAGACGACAGGTTCAGACAGCAGAGGCCCTCAAACTCCTCACAGTGATGGTGATGGAGCAGTAGTAGAAAATCTATTGCTGCTCTGTTTTGGAGCGTTGCCTTCCTTGTAATTTCCTCGTCCTTAAGGAGGTCGTATAATGCGGCTGAAGTATAATTGGCTTGTTTAACCACCCAACACTCCAGGCGGCCCAATTCACCCAGAGATTTCGCCACCGATAACCATGGCAATAAAATGGTAAAGGCGACGGATTTAGAATGAGACCAATGGGTAACTTTATCATCACAATCTTCAGTGAGATCTTTAAGATCTCTTTTAGATCTGGCCAATTCGGATGTGATGTTATTCCTTTTCCAATTGATAATTTGGGTGATGTTGGGGGTAAACAGCGTCAGCCGGCCAAATGTGCACGGCCCTCCGATCAGACCAGAGGGGATGCCTGCCCACACTCGATCGCCACAAATCAAGAACACCCCCCTGGGAAGGGCGTAAGGGGTCCGCTTGGTAGAGGTGGGGCCCATGATTTTTAGAACAGCGCGGCACCACTGGCTCGCTTGATATTGTTTCTTTGTCTGCCGGACCACCTCACTGCCCTCATATATGGGGGCATAACTATATTCAAACTGAAAACAAATTGAGGAGTTGGCGGAACTGAGTAGATGCAGTTCTGTGGGCTCGGAGGGCGCAGGACTGAGCCTAGCTACTCCACTTCTCCAGGCATTACTGGGTTCAAAACCAGGGAGGAAAGTTAGGCTCTGGGCCAAAACGGGGGAAAGGGCAGACTGGAAGGCAGGGGGGAACTCGCCTGGGGAGAAAGGGATCCCCACAAGGCAAGACGACATCGGGTCCTCTGCTGCGCCGGTGTCGAGGCATATACTGTCCTGTCCTAATGATTGGGCCAAGGCACGCCAGACGTTGATTTTTGGCTGGGGGATGACCCACGGCTCCGCAGGTGGCAGAAGGAATCTGCAGGTCATCAGTACGGTCAACAACAAACAAGGATTGAGAGCCAGCGTAGTCAATTCGAAGACCATTCGGGGAGATAAAACTGAAATGAAAGGAGAGCCGTAAAAATATGCAGGATTCACAGATATGGTTCCTCTCCAAACAACCAATTTAAGTAAAACTCACGAGGGGTAATGGTTGGAGCCGGGGGGAAAAAGGAGGAAAGGTGGTATAAAAGATCAAGGGGTGGAGGAGAAGCTGGGGGAGAGGGTTCTTCAGTAACTGGAGTGAGATCTGGAGAGAATGAGGAGGATTGATGGGATAGTTTCTTCCGCCGACGCCAACATGCTTGCCGGACCTGTGGTACTGCCTCCTTCTTGATCCCCTGCTTCGGGATGAAGGGCCTGACCCACTTAGATGGTACCCACATGGGACCCGAGGGAGTGGACACGCAGGCATATCCCCTCCCCCAAGTTACCAGGTCAAAGGGGCCCTCCGTCTGCCAGATCTCCGGATCTTTTACAAGAACCGGTGGCCTGGTTTTAGGCTGCAGCTGCTGGTGACTGCCGAAATGTCGGACTATCGGAGGGTTTTGGCTGTCAAAAGAGCAATTCAGGAAGTTGAGTGTATACAATGCCCTTGATAGCCGGACTTGGGGGGGTCTCTGCCTTCATCGTCAGTTGTTGCCGGGATAGGACCTTCTTAAGGCTCTGGTGAGCTCTTTCCACCATGGCTTGGCCTGTCGGGGAATAGGGGATGCCGGTTTTATGCACTATTCCCCATTGCTGCAGAAAGCTTTGCAGCTCCTTGGAAACATACGCAGGGCCGTTGTCTGTTTTTAAGGTCTTAGGGATGCCCAAGACAGCAAATGCCTGGAGCAGATGCCTCTGAACATCCGCTGCCCTTTCACCTGTGTGGGCAGAAGCATAGATCGCCCCGGAGAAAGTATCCACTGAGACGTGGACGTAACACAATCGGCCAAAAAATGGAATGTGCGTTACATCCATCTGCCACAACTCGCAGCTTGCCAAACCCCGGGGATTAGCCCCTGAGGCTATGGTAGGCATTTGATCTTGCTGGCATTGGGGACATGTGGCCACTATTGCCTTGGCCTGCTCCTGCGTCAGATTGAACTGACGAATCAGGCCAGGGGCATTTTGATGGAACAGTTGGTGGCTGATTTTAGCCTGACTGAACACATCTGGGAGGGGGGCCTGCGAAACAGCAGCCGCCGCTAAAGAATCGGCGCGACGGTTTCCCTCCGCAATGAACCCAGGTAGATCTGTGTGTGATCTCACATGCATGACATAGAATGGATGCTCGCGGTTAGAGACTAACTCGACAAGCCTATTCAGCAATTCAAATAATCTCTTATTAGTGATCTCTTGAAGAACAGCTGACTCAGCTCGAGACACTACACCTGCGACATACTCAGAATCTGTGACCAGATTGAAAGGTCCAGGGAATTTCTGAAATGCCCTGACGACTGCATCCAACTCAGCAACTTGTGGAGAGCCCTCTACAACAGCAACATCGGACTCCCACTGCTGAGTCTGAGGATCCTTCCAAGTCATCACTGACCTGTGGGATGCTCCAGACGCGTCAGTAAAAACTGTCACAGCATCCAGTGGCTTCTTGCTCTGAACCTTTTTCAACGAGAATTTAAACCCCGAATTGAATAATTTGTGGGACGGCCGATTTACTGTGATGCGCCCAGTGTAGCTGTCGAGTGCAAACTGAAGGTATTCATTAGTTTGCAGCAGTTCTTCAAAGATTTTTAGTTTAAATCGGCCCGATTCCAATTTAATTGGGATCTGTATGCATGAGAAATCACAGCCCGCAAGCTCTCTGATCCTCGATCTTGCTTTGAGAATCAGTTCTGCTATCAACTCCTGTGGCCGTGTCATTCTTTTGGACCTATGGTGGCTCAGAAAGACCCACTCTATAATTAAGAGCTTGTCTCCTAATCCTTGGTCCTTCAGACTAACATCCCATTGATGTATTATGCCATGAAGGTGTGGCAATTTTCCCAGTATAATAAATTTGAAAGGCAGGCCCGGATGGTATCGGTGGGCCTGCCTGGCCGAAATATCCTTTTGTATTTTCTCCAGAGCTACCTGTGCCTCTGGGGTAAGAGTCCTAGGAGAACTAAGCTCCTCTCCCCCTTTCAACAAATCGAAAAGAGGGGCTAAATCTTCGGTTGAAATGCCCAACCAGGGTCTCACCCAATTTAAGGATCCACACAGTTGATGGGCATCTGCTAGGGTCTGGACCTTTGTCCGAATTGCCAATTTTTGCGGCACAATTGTCCGCTTTGTAATTTCGAGGCCCAGGTATCTCCAAGGTGGCATCCGCTGAATTTTGTCCTGCTGGAGCTCGAACCCTGCAGCAGCCAACGCATTGGTTGTCAGGTCAAGCGCATGGGCAAGCAGACTGTGGTCGGGCGCACACACAAGGATGTCGTCCATATAATGATGGACAATGACGGCATCCCCGAGGGCTGTACGAATGGGTGATAGCAGCGAAGCGACATACCACTGGCAGATCACAGGGCTGACCTTGAGGCCCTGCGGGAGCACCCGCCAGTGATAGCGCTTGGCTGGGGACTCACAGTTGATGGACGGAACTGTGAATGCAAATCGCGGGGCGTCCTCTGGGTGAAGGGGAATTTGGAAAAAGCAATCTTTTATATCAATCACAGCTAATTCCCAATCTCGGGGGAGCATTGCTGGGGAGGGCATCCCTGGCTGAAGGGAACCCATGTCAATTATTAATCTATTAATTCGACGAAGGTCGGTCAGGAGCCGCCACTTATCCTTGTTAGGCTTTTTGATGACAAACACTGGGGAGTTCCAGGGTGACATGGTCTCTTCCAGGTGGCCTTTCAACAACTGCTCCTGAACGAGCTCGTTGAGTGCCTTTAGTTTTTGCTTGTTAAGTGACCACTGCTTGACCTGTACTGGTTTATCTGAAAGCCAATTCAGTTTCCAGGTCCGGCACTCCTCAGTGGCCACCACCCGAAAAACCTGGGGAGCTGTCGGGAGATCGATTTTGGCTCCCCACTGGGCTAAAAGGTCCCTTCCCCAGAGGGGCTCTGTATAATCTAAAACGAACGGGCGTATAGAGGCCAATTGCCCGTCGGGCCCCTTAATTTGCACAATGCTCTTTGATTGGTTTGCCAATTGGAGGCCCCCAACACCAGAAATCGTGCCCGCTGCGCTTTGCAGGCCCCAATGCGACGGCCTTTCCCGGGAGGGAATGATCGTCACATCTGCACCCGTGTCCAAAAGACCCCTCACTAATTTCTTGTCCCCGCCCAATGAAAGTTGACATGTCAGGCGGGGCTTCTCCCTCCCCACCAACTGTGTCCAGGCCACGGTCGGAGGCGAGTCCTTCTCCGTCGGGCTCGAGCAATGGTCTTTATCTGGCACAGGAATAGCCTGAGCAATGACCTGTCCCTTAGGGAGGAAAAGCGGGGGTCGGACACAATACAGCCCTACCGCGAAGTGGTCCCGGTCGGTAGTTACCAGACCAGGGACTATGTGGATGTCTCGCGGTGTGTGCTTTGTGTCTCCGACAACGGTCCACCTGCATCGTCCCAGTTTCCTCCAGCGACCCGGGTGTTGCAAGTCGACAGACACCAGCTGCAAATTACTGCTAGGGAGGTAAATGCTCCTAGTTAGCTGCAGCCTGTAAGGGGAAACAGAGGACATGGTGTTAAGTACAGGTTTGGGCAGAATATCACAGGTAAAGTGTTTCGAATCCGATAGGTGCGTCAAATCTGGCAAGGTGTGCGGCGGTTCTCCCTCGTTTCTTCTCTCCCCGGATGATGATAAACAGCCCGCCACATTTCTATCCACGCGTAGGGAGGGACTGCGCTCCAATCCTAGTTTTTTTCTTTTCATTCTCCTCCTTTTCCCGCTTCCGCCTCCATTCCATGTAGTCTTGCCGCATAGGGCACTGTGGCATCCAATGTCCCACTTTACCACAGAGATGACAGGGATGGGTTGCCGATGTTCTCTTGCCCGCCCCAGGTGTTGGAGGGCCAGCAACGGGGGCAGCTTCTCCCTCTATGCAGTCCTGCACGGGGCATTCAGTAAAAGCCACAGAAGCCCTCTTAGACCGCGATGACAGGGAGACCTGACGCACCACGACATCTATCATGGCCTCTACTGTGGGTCTAGGACTACGAGGGAGAGTTTTTATAGCTTTGCGGCACTCAGCGTTTGCATTGCTATATGCCATTCTCAGGAGCATCATTTCCCTGTCATCATCCCCGAGCACCTGTGCTTCCACATATCTGTAGAGGCGCTCCATAAATTCCATGTATGGTTCATGCTCTCCTTGCAAAACCTCATCATCTTCCCATTGGGAAGTAACTACTTCCAGCTTGAAGAAAGCTTGTTCAGCTGCTCGGGCCGTCTCCATCAGCTGGGAGGGGAATAAAGCTCTGGCTTGTTTTGCCCCTTCTGCCCACTGCCTTTCACCCAAAAGATGATCAAGGGAAATTATCAAACCATCTGCATCATGGGACAGGGCCGGATTACCCCAAAGACTCGGGAGTACCTCCGATATTTCCCTCCCCCATTCCCTCACCCAGACTCTGAATTCCATAGGCCTTATAAGGCTGGAGAAGAGTGCCCTCAGATCTGCCGGAACTAAATCTCCCTGGGAAAGGGTATTATGTAGCAAACCCCGGAAGTATTCTGACCTTCGGGAGTAGTCTTTCTGTGCCTTGCACAGCTCTTTAATTCGTGCCTCCGCTAAGGGCACCCACCGAGCCTGAGATGTTCCCTCTCCCCCCAGGTTATAGGTAACCGGGGCCGCTTCTAGTAAAGGCATTTGCTGTGGCTTGTGGCCAGGCACTGCCCCCCCGCCCTCCGTAGGCACTGCCCCCCCCCGAAGACACCCCGTGGGAATGGGGGGGGAGGGAGTTGGAACCGAAAGTGGAGGACGTTGAGGCGGGGTTTGGCGAAGACGTTAGGGGAGGGAGTGTGCAAGGCCATCCACCCCGCTCCCCCCCCGTGCAGCGTTCGGAGGCGGAGGGGAAAGCGAAAGTGAAGCGGGGGAGGAGGGAACGGGAGGCTGAACCGGGGGAGAAGTTTGAGGGGGAGCTGAAGGTTGGGCGCCAAGAACTGAATGTCTCTCAGAGTACGGAGGAGCGAGCGGGACAGGGGGAGGATACGAGGGAGGGGGGATTGGGCAAGGGCTGTGTTCAGGGTAAAGGAAAGGGTTGCCGCTTGGGAGAAAAGGGGTAGTAGAAGAAGAAGAAGCTCTGTCGCCATCTTCGACGGTGCTAAAACGAACAGACTTAGGGGTTTACAACCGGGGACTTGGGAACTGGGGTAGAGGGTAAGGTTGTAGGAGGAACTTGACCAGGGCTCCTCGAACGCGGAGGCTGAGCTGGTCGAGAGGGAGCAGGGACAGCATGGAAACCCTGCTTTTTGTTGGCCTTCAAAATCCCTCTAGAGGGCTCATGCCTATGGGGAGAGGGAGAGGGTTGGGGGGTAAGGGAAGCCGAACGGGGGGATCGGGGACAGGCAGGGCTTTTCTTAAGTTCCCCGGACGAAGAGAGTGTTTTGAGCACTCTGTTCGCCCAAAATGCCACAGTTGCTAATTTTGTCTCCCCAGAATCAACTGCTTGTTCCAATTTTGCCAAAACGGCAGTCCAAAGGTGTGGCTGTTTTGCAAGTTCTGGGGAAATTTCAGGGAACCTAGAAAAGATCCACTTAGTTAAGAATTTTAATTCTTGCTTGGGGGCCTTCTGGCCACCTCCAAGCAGTATACTCTTTAGAATATAATAGACCTCCTTCTGGGATTTTCCCAAACTAGCACCCATAAGTGCCTTTATAGTACAGGAACTGCCAATACTATAAAGGGGGGAAAATTCCTCTGATGGTACAACCCCCCGCCTGAAAACAACAGAAAGCCACTTTCCACCAGCCCCTGCCCCCCCCTTACTGTCCCCAATTCGGGGGCTTCAGTAAAAGGAAAAAAAATTCAAGGAAAGAGGGTGGGAGGGTGGGTCCCCAAAGCAGGGCATGCACCTCCAGGGAAATTTTAAAAGGGCAAGGGGGAAAGTCGGAAAGGTCCCCAAAGCAGGGCCCGACCTTACCTAATCCGGTGGCAGCAGCAAACGATGAATCAGGAGGGGTATTTTCGTCTCCGGAACCGTCCTCTCTGGGTGCGAGGGTTCCCGATTCCTATCCTACAGGGAGTGCTGCTCCTACAACTGAGCCTGCCCCCCCCGAGGTAGTGCAGCGCCCACTGGAAACTAAAAATTCCACTTCCGAGGGGTCTGTTTTGATTATTTCAGGCCCCAACGTTGGTCCGCCACACTGCGCGGGGGCGTGAACGGCCCTGGAATCCGGCTATCTGGTGAGGGGCGAAGGCCAGGGCCCCTGCGCATCAGAAAACAGCCCCCCTCGGCGGCTTTGGCCTCGGGCTGAGCTGGGTGTTAGCTCGGAGCAGCGCGGTGAGAGACGAATTAGGAGGCGACCACTTGCTGGGGGTAAACTGTCGGTTTATTACAGAAGAACCAACAAAGGAGGGGAAACACCCAGCAAATGGCCCCGAACAAGGGGCAGGAGAGGGTTTTAAGGGAAAAGGGGGGAAGAAGGCAGGGAAACCCAGCTATCCAATAGAAATACATATTTGGAGGTACGAAACATAACTGATACACTAAAGTAACCAACTGTTATAAATCATAGGAGGGGCTCCGGGGCTACAGCCAACCATACCTCCCAGAGAAAGGAAAATTCTCGAAACCTGGGAGGAGAAAAAGAGTGATTGACTGACCCCAAGGAGGAAACAATTTTCACTTTATAAGAGAAACCAAGGGAGGAGCAGTTTCATTTCCATAGCAACATAACTGGCAGGGTAGCAGCAGGAAGTAATACAGAAAATGGGGGGAGCAAACTAACGAACTTAAGAACACACCACAGCAGCCACCTGGACACATTCCTATCTCATGTTCAGCTGGCTGTCGACCAGCATCCCCAGGTCCATTTCTGCTGGGCCACTTTCCAGCCTCTCTGTCCCCAGCCTGTGGCATTGCCTAAGGTGGTCAAAATATAGGAAACAGCACTTGATCTTGTTGAACCTCATGCTGTTTTATCTTGGCCAATTGATCCCACCTGTCCAAGTCCCTCTTCAGGGCATTCCTACCTGCAGATTAACACCCTGATCCAACTTAATGTCACCCATGAATTTGCTAATGGTGACTCTATCTCCTCATTCAGATCATCAGTAAAGATATTGAGCAGGGCTGAGCCCAACACTGATCCCTGGGGACACCACTGGTGACTGGCCCCCACTTGGATGCAGCACCATTTACCACCACTCTCTGGCCCCGGCCATCCAGCCAGTTCCTAATCCAGCATAGAGTGCTTCTCTCCAAGCCATGGGCTGCCAGCTTTTCCAGGACAGTGCAGGGTGCTGTGGTGTGTTCTTAAGTTCGTTAGTTTGCTCCCCCCATTTTCTGTATTACTTCCTGCTGCTACCCTGCCAGTTATGTTGCTATGGAAATGAAACTGCTCCTCCCTTGGTTTCTCTTATAAAGTGAAAGTTGTTTCCTCCTTGGGGTCAGTCAATCACTCTTTCTCTCCTCCCAGGTTTCGAGAATTTTCCTTTCTCTGGGAGGTATGGTTGGCTGTAGCCCCGGAGCCCCTCCTATGATTTATAACAGTTGGTTACTTTAGTGTATCAGTTATGTTTCGTACCTCCAAATATGTATTTCTATTGGATAGCCGGGTTTCCCTGCCTTCTTCCCCCCTTTTCCCTTAAAACCCTCTCCTGCCCCTTGTTCGGGGCCATTTGCTGGGTGTTTTCCCCTCTTTGTTGGTTCTTCTGTAATAAACCGACAGTTTACCCCCAGCAAGTGGTCGCCTCCTGATTCGTCTCTCACCGCGCCGCTCCGAGCTATCCCCCCAGCTCAGCCCGAGGCCAAAGCCGCCGAGGGGGGCTGTTTTCTGATGCGCAGGGGCCCTGGCCTTCGCCCCTCACCAGATAGCCGGATTCCAGGGCCGTTCACGCCCCCGCGCAGAGTGGCGGACCAACGTTGGGGCCTGAAATAATCAAAACAGACCCCTCGGAAGTGGAATTTTTAGTTTCCAGTGGACGCTGCATTACCTCGGGGGGGGGCAGGCTCCGTTGTAGGAGCGGCACTCCC
This sequence comes from Zonotrichia albicollis, assembly GCF_047830755.1. Classification (NCBI taxonomy): domain Eukaryota; kingdom Metazoa; phylum Chordata; class Aves; order Passeriformes; family Passerellidae; genus Zonotrichia; species Zonotrichia albicollis. The sequence goes on along the minus strand of NC_133820.1, from coordinate 82,786,731 downwards.
TGTAGGATCGGAATCGGGAACCCTCGCACCCAGAGAGGACGGTTCCGGAGACGAAAATACCCCTCCTGATTCATCGTTTGCTGCTGCCACCGGATTAGGTAAGGTCGGGCCCTGCTTTGGGGACCTTTCCGACTTTCCCCCTTGCCTTTTTCAAATTTCCCTGGGGGTGCATGCCCTGCCTTGGGGACCCACCCTTCCACCCTCTTTCCTTGAATTTTTTTTTCCTTTTACTGAAGCCCCAGACTTGGGGACAGTAGGGGGGAGGCAGGGGCTGGTGGAAAGTGGCTTTCTGTTGTTTTCAGGTGGTGGTTTGTACCATCAGAGGAATTTTCCCCCCTTTATAGTATTGGCAGTTCCTGTACTATAAAGGCACTTATGGGTGCTAGTTTGGGAAAATCCCAGAAGGAGGTCTATTATATTCTAAAGAGTATACTGCTTGGAGGTGGCCAGAAGGCCCCCAAGCAAGAATTAAAATTCTTAACTAAGTGGATCTTTTCTAGGTTCCCTGAAATTTCCCCAGAACTTGCAAAACAGCCACACCTTTGGACTGCCGTTTTGGCAAAATTGGAACAAGCAGTTGATTCTGGGGAGACAAAATTAGCAACTGTGGCATTTTGGGCGAACAGAGTGCTCAAAACACTCTCTTCGTCCGGGGAACTTAAGAAAAGCCCTGCCTGTCCCCGATCCCCCCGTTCGGCTTCCCTTACCCCCCAACCCTCTCCCTCTCCCCATAGGCATGAGCCCTCTAGAGGGATTTTGAAGGCCAACAAAAAGCAGGGTTTCCATGCTGTCCCTGCTCCCTCTCGACCGGCTCAGCCTCCCCGTGGGAGGAGCCCTGGCCAAGCTCCTCCCCCTATATCCTCACCCTCTACCCCAGTTCCCAAGTCCCCGGTTGTAACCCCTAAGTCTGTTCGTTTTAGCACCGTCGAAGATGGCGACAGAGCTTCTTCTTCTTCTACTACCCCTTTTCTCCCAAGCGGCAACCCTTTCCTTTACCCTGAACACAGCCCTTGCCCAATCCCCCCTCCCTCGTATCCTCCCCCCGTCCCGCTCGCTCCTCCGTACTCTGAGAGACCTTCAGTTCTTGGCACCCAACCTTCAGCTCCCCCTCAAACTTCTCCCCCGGTTCAGCCTCCCGTTCCCTCCTCCCCCGCTTCACTTTCGCTTTCCCCTCCGCCTCCGAACACTGCACGGGGGGGGAGCGGGGTGGATGGCCTTGCACACTCCCTCCCCTAACGTCATCGCCAAACCCCGCCTCAACGTCCTCCACTTTCGGTTCCAACTCCCTCCCCCCCCATTCCCACGGAGTGTCTTCGGAGGGGGGGGGGGAGGCAGTGCCTACGGAGGGCGGGGGGGCAGTGCCTGGCCACAAGCCACAGCAAATGCCTTTACTAGAAGCGGCCCCGGTTACCTATAACCTGGGGGGGGAGGGAAAATTCAGGCTCGGTGGGTGCCCTTAGCGGAGGCACGAATTAAAGAGCTGTGCAAGGCACAGAAAGACTACTCCCGAAGGTCAGAATACTTCCGGGGTTTGCTACATAATACCCTTTCCCAGGGAGATTTAGTTCCGGCAGATCTGAGGGCACTCTTCTCCAGCCTTATAAGGCCTATGGAATTCAGAGTCTGGGTGAGGGAATGGGGGAGGGAAATATCGGAGGTACTCCCGAGTCTTTGGGGTAATCCGGCCCTGTCCCATGATGCAGATGGTTTGATAATTTCCCTTGATCATCTTTTGGGTGAAAGGCAGTGGGCAGAAGGGGCAAAACAAGCCAGAGCTTTATTCCCCTCCCAGCTGATGGAGACAGCCCGAGCAGCTGAACGAGCTTTCTTCAAGCTGGAAGTAGTTACTTCCCAATGGGAAGATGATGAGGTTTTGCAAGGAGAGCATGAACCATACATGGAATTTATGGAGCGCCTCTACAGATATGTGGAAGCACAGGCCCTAGGGGATGATGACAGGGAAATGATGCTCCAGAGAATGGCATATAGCAATGCAAACGCTGAGTGCCGCAAAGCTATAAAAACTCTCCCTCGTAGTCCTAGACCCACAGTAGAGGCCATGATAGATGTCGTGGTGCGTCAGGTCTCCCTGTCATCGCGGTCTAAGAGGGCTTCCGTGGCTGTTACTGAATGCCCCGTGCAGGACTGCATAGAGGGAGAAGCTGCCCCCGTTGCCGGCCCTCCAACACCTGGGGCGGGCAAGAGAACATCGGCAACCCATCCCTGTCATCTCTGTGGTAAAGTGGGACATTGGATGCCACAGTGCCCTATGCGGCAAGACTACATGGAATGGAGGCGGAAGCGGGAAAAGGAGGAGAATGAAAAGAAAAAAAACTAGGATTGGAGCGCAGTCCCTCCCTGCGCGTGGATAGAAATGTGGCGGGCTGTTTATCATCATCCGGGGAGAGAAGAAACGAGGGAGAACCGCCGCACACCTTGCCAGATTTGACGCACCTATCGGATTTGAAACACTTTACCTGTGATATTCTGCCCAAACCTGTACTTAACACCATGTCCTCTGTTTCCCCTTACAGGCTGCAGCTAACTAGGAGCATTTACCTCCCTAGCAGTAATTTGCAGCTGGTGTCTGTCGACTTGCAACACCCGGGTCGCTGGAGGAAACTGGGACGATGCAGGTGGACTGTTGTCGGAGACACAAAGCACACACCGCGAGACATCCACATAGTCCCTGGTCTGGTAACTACCGACCGGGACCACTTCGTGGTAGGGCTGTATTGTGTCCGACCCCCGCTTTTCCTCCCTAAGGGACAGGTCATTGCTCAGGCTATTCCTGTGCCAGATAAAGACCATTGCTCGAGCCCGACGGAGAAGGACTCGCCTCCGACCGTGGCCTGGACACAGTTGGTAGGGAGGGAGAAGCCCCGCCTGACATGTCAACTTTCATTGGGCAGGGACAAAAAATTAGTGAGGGGTCTTTTGGACACGGGTGCAGATGTGACGATCATTCCCTCCCGGGAATGGCCGTCGCATTGGGGCCTGCAAAGCGCAGCGGGCACGATTTCTGGTGTTGGGGGCCTCCAATTGGCAAACCAATCAAAGAGCATTGTGCAAATTAAGGGGCCCGACGGGCAATTGGCCTCTATACGCCCGTTCGTTTTAGATTATACAGAGCCCCTCTGGGGAAGGGACCTTTTAGCCCAGTGGGGGGCCAAAATCGATCTCCCGACAGCTCCCCAGGTTTTTCGGGTGGTGGCCACTGAGGAGTGCCGGACCTGGAAACTGAATTGGCTTTCAGATAAACCAGTACAGGTCAAGCAGTGGTCACTTAACAAGCAAAAACTAAAGGCACTCAACGAGCTCGTTCAGGAGCAGTTGTTGAAAGGCCACCTGGAAGAGACCATGTCACCCTGGAACTCCCCAGTGTTTGTCATCAAAAAGCCTAACAAGGATAAGTGGCGGCTCCTGACTGATCTTCGCCGAATTAATCGATTAATAATTGACATGGGTTCCCTTCAGCCAGGGATGCCCTCCCCAGCAATGCTCCCCCGAGATTGGGAATTAGCTGTGATTGATATAAAAGATTGCTTTTTCCAAATTCCCCTTCACCCAGAGGACGCCCCGCGATTTGCATTCACAGTTCCGTCCATCAACTGTGAGTCCCCAGCCAAGCGCTATCACTGGCGGGTGCTCCCGCAGGGCCTCAAGGTCAGCCCTGTGATCTGCCAGTGGTATGTCGCTTCGCTGCTATCACCCATTCGTACAGCCCTCGGGGATGCCGTCATTGTCCACCATTATATGGACGACATCCTTGTGTGTGCGCCCGACCACAGTCTGCTTGCCCATGCGCTTGACCTGACAACCAATGCGTTGGCTGCTGCAGGGTTCGAGCTCCAGCAGGACAAAATTCAGCGGGTGCCACCTTGGAGATACCTGGGCCTCGAAATTACAAAGCGGACAATTGTGCCGCAAAAATTGGCAATTCGGACAAAGGTCCAGACCCTAGCAGATGCCCATCAACTGTGTGGATCCTTAAATTGGGTGAGACCCTGGTTGGGCATTTCAACCGAAGATTTAGCCCCTCTTTTCGATTTGTTGAAAGGGGGAGAGGAGCTTAGTTCTCCTAGGACTCTTACCCCAGAGGCACAGGTAGCTCTGGAGAAAATACAAAAGGATATTTCGGCCAGGCAGGCCCACCGATACCATCCGGGCCTGCCTTTCAAATTTATTATACTGGGAAAATTGCCACACCTTCATGGCATAATACATCAATGGGATGTTAGTCTGAAGGACCAAGAATTAGGAGACAAGCTCTTAATTATAGAGTGGGTCTTTCTAAGCCACCATAGGTCCAAAAGAATGACACGGCCACAGGAGTTGATAGCAGAACTGATTCTCAAAGCAAGATCGAGGATCAGAGAGCTTGCGGGCTGTGATTTCTCATGCATACAGATCCCAATTAAATTGGAATCGGGCCGATTTAAACTAAAAATCTTTGAAGAACTGCTGCAAACTAATGAATACCTTCAGTTTGCACTCGACAGCTACACTGGGCGCATCACAGTAAATCGGCCGTCCCACAAATTATTCAATTCGGGGTTTAAATTCTCGTTGAAAAAGGTTCAGAGCAAGAAGCCACTGGATGCTGTGACAGTTTTTACTGACGCGTCTGGAGCATCCCACAGGTCAGTGATGACTTGGAAGGATCCTCAGACTCAGCAGTGGGAGTCCGATGTTGCTGTTGTAGAGGGCTCTCCACAAGTTGCTGAGTTGGATGCAGTCGTCAGGGCATTTCAGAAATTCCCTGGACCTTTCAATCTGGTCACAGATTCTGAGTATGTCGCAGGTGTAGTGTCTCGAGCTGAGTCAGCTGTTCTTCAAGAGATCACTAATAAGAGATTATTTGAATTGCTGAATAGGCTTGTCGAGTTAGTCTCTAACCGCGAGCATCCATTCTATGTCATGCATGTGAGATCACACACAGATCTACCTGGGTTCATTGCGGAGGGAAACCGTCGCGCCGATTCTTTAGCGGCGGCTGCTGTTTCGCAGGCCCCCCTCCCAGATGTGTTCAGTCAGGCTAAAATCAGCCACCAACTGTTCCATCAAAATGCCCCTGGCCTGATTCGTCAGTTCAATCTGACGCAGGAGCAGGCCAAGGCAATAGTGGCCACATGTCCCCAATGCCAGCAAGATCAAATGCCTACCATAGCCTCAGGGGCTAATCCCCGGGGTTTGGCAAGCTGCGAGTTGTGGCAGATGGATGTAACGCACATTCCATTTTTTGGCCGATTGTGTTACGTCCACGTCTCAGTGGATACTTTCTCCGGGGCGATCTATGCTTCTGCCCACACAGGTGAAAGGGCAGCGGATGTTCAGAGGCATCTGCTCCAGGCATTTGCTGTCTTGGGCATCCCTAAGACCTTAAAAACAGACAACGGCCCTGCGTATGTTTCCAAGGAGCTGCAAAGCTTTCTGCAGCAATGGGGAATAGTGCATAAAACCGGCATCCCCTATTCCCCGACAGGCCAAGCCAAGGTGGAAAGAGCTCACCAGAGCCTTAAGAAGGTCCTATCCCGGCAACTACCAACGATGAAGGCAGAGACCCCCCAAGTCCGGCTATCAAGGGCATTGTATACACTCAACTTCCTGAATTGCTCTTTTGACAGCCAAAACCCTCCGATAGTCCGACATTTCGGCAGTCACCAGCAGCTGCAGCCTAAAACCAGGCCACCGGTTCTTGTAAAAGATCCGGAGACCTGGCAGACGGAGGGCCCCTTTGACCTGGTAACTTGGGGGAGGGGATATGCCTGCGTGTCCACTCCCTCGGGTCCCAAGTGGGTACCATCTAAGTGGGTCAGGCCCTTCGTCCCGAAGCAGGGGATCAAGAAGGAGGCAGTACCACAGGTCCGGCAAGCATGTTGGCGTCGGCGGAAGAAACTATCCCATCAATCCTCCTCATTCTCTCCAGATCTCACTCCAGTTACTGAAGAACCCTCTCCCCCAGCTTCTCCTCCACCCCTTGATCTTTTATACCACCTTTCCTCCTTTTTCCCCCCGGCTCCAACCATTACCCCTCGTGAGTTTTACTTAAATTGGTTGTTTGGAGAGGAACCATATCTGTGAATCCTGCATACTTTTACGGCTCTCCTTTCATTTCAGTTTTATCTCCCCGAATGGTCTTCGAATTGACTACGCTGGCTCTCAATCCTTGTTTGTTGTTGACCGTACTGATGACCTGCAGATTCCTTCTGCCACCTGCGGAGCCGTGGGTCATCCCCCAGCCAAAAATCAACGTCTGGCGTGCCTTGGCCCAATCATTAGGACAGGACAGTATATGCCTCGACACCGGCGCAGCAGAGGACCCGATGTCGTCTTGCCTTGTGGGGATCCCTTTCTCCCCAGGCGAGTTCCCCCCTGCCTTCCAGTCTGCCCTTTCCCCCGTTTTGGCCCAGAGCCTAACTTTCCTCCCTGGTTTTGAACCCAGTAATGCCTGGAGAAGTGGAGTAGCTAGGCTCAGTCCTGCGCCCTCCGAGCCCACAGAACTGCATCTACTCGGTTCCGCCAACTCCTCAATTTGTTTTCAGTTTGAATATAGTTATGCCCCCATATATGAGGGCAGTGAGGTGGTCCGGCAGACAAAGAAACAATATCAAGTGAGCCAGTGGTGCCGCGCTGTTCTAAAAATCATGGGCCCCACCTCTACCAAGCGGACCCCTTACGCCCTTCCCAGGGGGGTGTTCTTGATTTGTGGCGATCGAGCGTGGGCAGGCATCCCCTCTGGTCTGATCGGAGGGCCGTGCACATTTGGCCGGCTGACGCTGTTTACCCCCAACATCACCCAAATTATCAATTGGAAAAGGAATAACATCACATCCGAATTGGCCAGATCTAAAAGAGATCTTAAAGATCTCACTGAAGATTGTGATGATAAAGTTACCCATTGGTCTCATTCTAAATCCGTCGCCTTTACCATTTTATTGCCATGGTTATCGGTGGCGAAATCTCTGGGTGAATTGGGCCGCCTGGAGTGTTGGGTGGGTAAACAAGCCAATTATACTTCAGCCGCATTATACGACCTCCTTAAAGACGAGGAAATTACAAGGAAGGCAACTCTCCAAAACAGAGCGGCAATAGATTTTCTACTGCTGCTCCACCACCATCGCTGTGAGGAGTTTGAGGGCCTCTGCTGTCTGAACCTGTCGTCTCGGGCCGAGGACGCCAGACACTCCATCAAAAAACTCCAAGACCTCGTCCATCAGGTCAGGCAAGAGACATCAGACTGGCTGGGAGACATATTCAAGGGTTGGGGCCTTAGCGGGTGGGCCAGTTCAGTGTTAGAATCTGTTTGTAAAGTGGTTTTGAGCTTGATTGTATTTTGCATTTTGATCGTACTGATCCGTAGTTTGATCAAAGGACTAATAGCTAAAGCCACCTCAACGACTGTCAATCATGCCGCACTTCCTCTGGAGGAACATTTTGAGCTGGAGGACCTCTCCTCAGAAGCCGGAGGAGATTCAGATGAAGAGGGATCCACAGAGCTGCCTCAAGAACGTGAGTGGGCTAGCGAACTCCAGCTCAAAGAAAGCGAAGATTGGCAGGACAAGCCGCAGACACCTACCTTTTGAGTTGCATAGAAAATTTTAATTTTATTTGATAAGAAACGGGGAGATGCTGTGGTGTGTTCTTAAGTTCGTTAGTTTGCTCCCCCCATTTTCTGTATTACTTCCTGCTGCTACCCTGCCAGTTATGTTGCTATGGAAATGAAACTGCTCCTCCCTTGGTTTCTCTTATAAAGTGAAAGTTGTTTCCTCCTTGGGGTCAGTCAATCACTCTTTCTCTCCTCCCAGGTTTCGAGAATTTTCCTTTCTCTGGGAGGTATGGTTGGCTGTAGCCCCGGAGCCCCTCCTATGATTTATAACAGTTGGTTACTTTAGTGTATCAGTTATGTTTCGTACCTCCAAATATGTATTTCTATTGGATAGCCGGGTTTCCCTGCCTTCTTCCCCCCTTTTCCCTTAAAACCCTCTCCTGCCCCTTGTTCGGGGCCATTTGCTGGGTGTTTTCCCCTCTTTGTTGGTTCTTCTGTAATAAACCGACAGTTTACCCCCAGCAAGTGGTCGCCTCCTGATTCGTCTCTCACCGCGCTGCTCCGAGCTATCCCCCCAGCTCAGCCCGAGGCCAAAGCCGCCGAGGGGGGCTGTTTTCTGATGCGCAGGGACCCTGGCCTTCGCCCCTCACCAGATAGCCGGATTCCAGGGCCGTTCACGCCCCCGCGCAGCAGGGGGAGACAGTGCCAAAGGTTTGCTGAAGTACACATAGACAAAATCCATGGCCTTTCCCTTCTTTATTAGGCAGGTCATAAAGGGAGGTAAGGTTGGTCAGGCACGACCAGCCCTTACTAAACCTTTGCTGGCTGGGCCTGATCCCTTGGTTGTCCTTTATGGTCTCTGTGATCATGATCAAGATGGCCTGTTCCATAATCTTAACAGGCACACTGGCTATGCTGGCCAGCCTGTTGTTCCCCAGATCCTCCTTCTCATCCTTCTCATGGGTGGGTGTCACACTGGCCAACCTTCAGTCACCTGGAACCTTCCCAGTTAGGCAGGACTGATGATAAATGATGGATTAACAAGCTCATCAACTAACTTCCCCGTCACTCTAGGATGAATCACATCTGGTCTTACACACTTGTGAGAATTACAGTGGCTGAGCACATCACTTACTGCTTCCTCCTGGATTGCAGGGGATCCATTCTGCTCCCCACCTCTGCCTACCAGCTCAGGAAACTAGCTGTCCTGAGGATAACCAGTCCTACTGTTGAAGACTGAGACAAAGAAGGTGTTAAGTGCCTCAGCCTTTTCCTCCTCTTACATGACTATAATTATCTTTTACAGAAGTGGCCAGATTAAGTTATAATTGAGCTTCCACCTCTCTAATTTTCTTTCTGCATGACCTAATGACATCCTTAAATACTGGTCCTTTTTTCAGAAGTGACATAACATCTCTTTTACCCCGAGTTCCTGTGAAAACTCCCTGATTAGCCAGGTCCATTTTTCAGCACATCAGGACGGCCTGCTCCTGTGCCTTCAAGATTTCTTTCTTAAAGTATATCCAGCCATCCTGGGCCTCTTTCTTTTTAAAGGCTGCTTCCCAAGGGACTTTCTGAGTCAATGTCCTGAATAGGCCAAAGTCTGTCCTCTGAAAGCCCAGGGTAGAGGTTTTGTTAATGCCTCTCCTTACTTCCCTGAGTACTGAATACAGTCATTTCAAGGTTGCTGTACCCAAGAAATACACATTGTAGGAGCAAATCATCTTGGGGTTCATTTTGTCGCAATGTTTAACTGCATTGGGTTGACAAATCAGATATATTTTGTCTCTCTGGACAAAATAACATTTTAGCAATCTGATTGTAACGTACAGATTTCAAATCAAATAATGTCTAGCAGCAGATGTAGTTGATAAATTTGCCAGACCAAAAAAAGTCTTCTGGCCTAGAAATCAAACTGCTGTTGGAAGACAAGGATGAACCAACAGAAATTCACCTCTCTCCTTTACACTCATAGTTTGCCTTCATCAAGAATATCAACAAGCGGAGACCTACCATCAAGGTGTTAACAGAACTCTGCTTCTCCTTGATCCTGGTAGTGGTTCTGAGTGGAAGGATATTGTATTTTAGGAGGTAGTGATTCCCAGTAGAGTAAACCTGAGCAGGCCCAAGCCTGTGATGTGCTGAGCTGAATGCACAACCTGGGCTCCAATTCTATGTTGTACAGCAGAAATCCCTTTTCCACACATAACCTCAGCCAGCTAACAGAGCGACCAACAGGTCACTGGTGATTGTGCCACCTGCATGGTCTTATCTTCATCTAAGTGTGAAGAAAGAGAACAAAATTTATAATAATTTATAAATATATATATATAAGTATATATAATATAATTAATATATATACATAATATTATATATATAAATATATATAATTTATAAATTTTGAGAACATAATTCCTCTTTCAACTGTAGAGAGGACAAAGGAGTTTTTTCCTTGCAAGAAAATCCTATGGTAACTGGAATGATTGAAAAGGGAGTAGCTCTGTTATGGAAGGGGTCGGCATGATGTACTGCACAGGGAGTCCTGTTTGATGCTGCACTGCCTGGGGCTTTCATCATCCAAAGGGACACAAGACTTTCTGTATTACTGCAGAGCATTAGCTCTAACAAATGGCATTATAAATGATAACTTAAGAAGTCTAAATGGCTTTCTACTGGGATCATGATGAATAATGTCGTTTTTCCAAGACATTATTTAACATAACTTGTATTACAGAAGTAGTAACTTGTATTACAGACCTGCAGTGCAGGTCTGACATTTTCCTGTGAACCTGGAAATCCACAGATGTAAAACTAAGTTCATGTAACAGCACAGGTACTAGGTCTCAGTCCACAGGAAACATCAGATAATTAAAGTTTGTTTACACATCTTAGAAAATTTTCTATTGTTCCTGCCTGTGTGTTGCTCTCAACTTCCCTTTTATCTTTTCCTCTGAACCATCTAATTATTCTTAATTTAGTCCTACCTATACAGATATCAACCTTAGGCATTTTTCATAAATTTGCTGCACAGGCAGATTACTTGTTTATAATGATGCTTAAGCTAGTTTATGTCTGATCCTATTTCTGAAAAGGCAGATTGGAGCCATATAATCCTCTCATTTTGAAAGTACTGTGCTTTTGAGTATCTTGTATTCTCTGACAAAGAGAATGTTTATGTGGGATGTTGTTCATGAAATTGTTAGGCCAGAGCAGTCCTCGAACCAAGGAGAAGAAGGTGAACATCCTGAAAGCCTAGTCGGGACAAAGACATCAAAATTGGACTAGTGAGAAAAAAAGAAGTTCAGGGTTCCAAACTTTGTATTTAGCTACTGAGCACATCTGTGTAGTGCAATAATAGAGTAAATGTGGTGGGTATGCACACAGGAAGTGTTAAAGACACACTAAAAGGTGCTGTAAGGGCAGCATTCTACCACCTAGAACACTTTGTGTCACACGCCATGCAGGTGTAATAAAGACAATGCTTTCAGTGTTTTCCTGGGCAATATGGCTTAAAATGCACAGCCATTAGGGTTTAGGCCATAAACCACAACACAAAAAAAATAATTACAACCAGTATAAAGCAAAATAGATAGAAATCTGAAGCTGATAATACAAGCATCTCTGAGTTTACTTGACACAGGAGACATTACTCTGTTAGCATTAAACTGTTTTCTGCCCCTAAAGAGCCTTTAGCAAAATTTATTTTGGAGACAGTCATAGAAGACTTAGAAGAACAAAGAAAATTTAATTACTTAAATAAGGGCAATCAGCCTCTTCACTATGCTTTTCTTGGAACTTTTGATGACTTAAAAGTAATGCGGAAAATGTGATTTGGGAGATTAATTTCAAATCCCAACTCGTAATTTCTCACTCCATTGACAGAATTTATATCCTCAGGTATGAAAATTTTTGTTTTACTAGCATTTATTTTATTTTCTTTCATTCATATATTCAATTACCAAGTTTTTTGTTTTATCAAAATCCCACAGAACATAGCTAGTTAAAAAAAAAAAAAAAGAGAGAGAGAGAGAGAGAGAAATATGGAAAATGTTTCTCTTTCTCTGTCTTCTTAATATTTTTTGGTATCTAAAGAATATCTTTAGATACTAAAGGTAAACTGAAAAAAATATGATTTTGGGGAAAAAATCCCCCAAAACCAAAAAACACCTGGGTTTGTAAATCCTGAATTCCTATATTATATTTTTTCATTAATTTGTACACATCATATGGGATGCTGGTCTCATTTTCACCCTGAGGCTGTCTTCTGCCCTAGAGTTCAAACCAAGGCAAGTCCCTTCAAGTGAAACAAATTTATATCCTACAAGGTTTTCGTGGCTTTTTTGGGTTTTTTCTCCCAAAAAAAATATTTTAAAAAAGAACCGACATCTTTAAGTTCTATAATTCTTCTCCCTCTGCATTTACTTGGGAAATTTATAGCTTCTAGGTTTTCAAGAGCATGTCAGTATGTTTTTGTATCCTGTAAAGAAAAAATATGGCTAAAAGAATAAAAAATGTCTTTGTAATTTTTTTTCTGTTTTTTAACTTCCCTCTTATGATTATAACCCATTGGTTTATAATGGGTTAATAGAAGATTTCTCTTTTCACTATGTCCCACATAAAATATTAAACACCTATGTCATAAAAGCCTGAGAGATGCACTCAAAGTCAAAGGAATGCATTTGGAATTTGAAGAACAGTGGTTTTATCAAATTCTGTGCCTCTGGACCAGCACATTGTTTTCCTCCCTTCTATGTTTCCACAGCTGATCAGGCAATCTGTTTGTACATTTTTCCTCAAGGCTTCTTTCTTCTCAAGCAAACATAAAAAAACCTACAATGCTGAGAAGAAGGCATATATGTCCATAAGATGAATTTCAAAGTGAAAAATGTACAGTCCAGTGCAAAATTTAACAAAATTTCTTCTAGACTGTGTTATTTGCTCTCTAATAATAATAATAATTTTGTTTTATGTGTATTTACACAGTTATTTTCGGTTTGGTTCAGAAATCTGTGAAACTTATGTGTTTAGAAAAATTACAAGTATTTAATTTTATTTAGTTTTAATTGCTTGGTTGGTTTCTTTTTAATATTTTTAAATTATTTTTTATTTTTAATTTTTAAGCTTGTCTGTCTGACAAATGCCAGCATTTCTTAAAAGCCATCCTTACGGAAAAGACTGAAGGGACCAGCAGTATATTTTCTTTTTTCCATTGTAGTTCACTCATCAGTGTAGAGCCCAAAACTTTTACCTGAGCTCCAAGAGACACTGGCAGACACAATTTTGACATTTTTCAGTCAGACTTTGCTCTGCCCAGGCACTGGCAGCAGGAGCTGCAGGGGTGTCTGTAAGCAGTGGCCAGGGCTGCCCTGTGCCAGACATGGACGGGTTCAGCTGGATCCAACCAGCACAGTAGGGGACAAGGCTCAGACCAGCAGCCAAAGTGGTGGTGTCTCAGGTTATATGTGTTTAATAAAGAGGGAAATAATGTCAGATAGATGGTAGAAGAATGGACACAAAAAAAAAAAAAAAAAAAAGAAACAAAAAAAAACCCACCACAGAAAACAAACAAAAAAATACCCAAAAAAAACCCACAACCAAACCAACAAGATACAAAATAAACAAACAAATAAATAAAAAAAACCCAAAAGCAAACAAGCAAAAAAAAAAAAAAACAGAAAAAGAAACAAAACAGAAAAAAAAGTGTGTGTGTGTGGAGGAAACAGTGGAGCAAGCACCATGGTCAGAAGAAAAGATGTTGCTCCACAGTGGAGCAGGTATCCACAACAGAGCTTATGGAGGATTCCATGCCTGAGCAAGTGGATATTCTCCAATGCACTTCAGCATGAAAAAAGCCTGTGCTGGAACAGGTGATAAGAATGAAAGGAGCAGACAAGAAAAATTGCCATGTACCAACCATACTCTCCCCAAAACAAACAAACAGACATTGTGCCAAGAGCTGCCTCACTAAAGGGACTGAGTGCAACCTGTGGAAATAACAAAGCAGTGGGGAGGAAAGGAGTAGGCAGTACTAGAGCAAAGATGGTCACAAGCCCTAATTCTCATTAAGAGCTTTTTTACCAGAGCGTTTCCTGGAAAGAAGTATAAGCAATCCTGAAGATTTCTAGAAGATGTTGAAGGCAATAATTTGACGCTGCTGAGTAAAAAGTTGATTAAATGAATAAGAAATATAATATTGGAGATATTAAGGTTCATGACAGACTCGATGGCAACATTCAAAAAATGGTGTTGTTTTAGCTGTTCAGAGAAGTCAATTAAATAAAAAAATTAGAAACTTGGACTGGCATACTTGGATTGGAAGAAAACAGGTTTCATTTTGTGAATGAACGAATGAATGATTGAATCTGCATACATGTCCTAAGCAAAACTGACCTGAAGACTAAAGATGTCAAGGACAGATTCCTGACAAACTACTTCAGGCACAAGAATGATCCAAATCACTACTCAGAAGGTCAAAATGGTGCAATATGACTCCAAGTTGGTTGAATAGTGGACACCTGACTCAACTCAAATAAAAAAGCAATTAAAAAAAAAAAAACATGAATAAAAAAAAATAAAAGGAAGTATAAATGAAGACAGGATATCCAGAAGGAATCCTGAAACATTGCCTGAATGAGAGATGGAAATAGGAAAAGCAAAGCCCAAGTAGAATTGAAAGCAATCATGAAACCAAGAAGCTTTCTTTCTGCTATATCCACAACAAAAAGAGAACTGGAAAAATTGTGACTTGCTATGAATTAATCATATTCAGTTGAAAGAAGAATTTGAAACTCCTTTTTGATTGTTAGATCTCCACTTAAACATTTGAAAAAGTTAAGACAAAGATAATATTCTATAAATTCAAATATTCGTAATTTCTGAGGAGCCTTGGGATAGATTAATGGTTTATTATATGATTTAAAGAATTGGAAATATTATTCAGAGGGTGATTTATGTTTTTTAATTTGTTGATATACTGCCTTGTCTGCAACTCTGTTAATTTATACTTCTGTTACCTGTAAATATTGATCAAATATATAAATCCCAAAGCTATTAGTAATATTGGAGCATTTAAAATAAATAAATTTTAAAAAGATCTCAATAAGTTTATATTGAGAATTTGATTTTTGATATAAAACTTGAGATTAATTTTATAATTCTATTTCCTTCAACCTTACAAATTAGGTCTTTTACCATCAAATTTTGTTTCTTTGGATTCTAAATTTTAAAATACTTTCCAAAAAGAATCAGTATCATTAAAGAAAGTTTTAGTGCCAACCATCATTATAATTATGGATGTAAATTGGATCAAACTTTATTGAATTATTTCTCAAATAACATGTACTCTTTCCAAAGAAGATACTGAAGTATTTCAATCTCTCACTTTATGTTGTGAAATCATTTCCAGTTCATTCAAATTACATTAATTTGCTTTGATCATGAACAAAGACTGTTCTGTATTGCTTTCTCCTCATTTTCTCTCTTTCCCTCATTTTTTTTTCCTACCTGCAATACATCTATTGTTTTAGGCTTGTTCTTACATTCAGTTTTTCCTAGCGACAAGAAAAGCATCTATAGAGGTAAATTGTCTGCATCTGTCCTAAGGCCTCTTTTTATTTGAAACCTAACAGTCAAGAATGTCTTCCAAGAATACAACATGTTATTTCTCCTCATCCCAAAATTCATCATGCTATTTCTCTTCATCCCCAATTGATTTGGAGAATTTTCTTAGACTACTGTCAATATAGCCTTGAAAGGTCTTCACAGGGAAAGTTTTTATCTTGAAACTGCAAGGTGCTGTTTTGTTGTCTTCTAAAGTGTGTTTCTATCTCCTGTAATAGCTGTAATCTGAGTGCTACCAAAAGAGGCTTAAGACTTTGTTCCTTATACTGTATTTCTCCACTTCAGGGTATCTTCTGACATGTTCTTCTTATGTTGTTTGCCATTTTCTTTCTTTTTACTGACAGGAAGCTATTTCACAAATAATCTCATAAAGGGAAAATAGGTAGCTACAGCTGGATAAGTGTAAACAAGCAATTTTGTACTACTCCAAAGTCCTTTTACTGGTGAAAACTGATAAACAGATCCAAAAGAAAGCAATCTCTCCTACACAGAGGACAAGTGTTATAACAATATTAAAAAGACAGCCAGGAAAATGAGGGAAAATAGACTAATATAAGTTTAAAACATTAAGTATGGTAACACTGCATATTGGTCTCCAACATTATTGGCTCTTAAAAGACAGAGCTTCTGTAATGAACTAATAAAGAATTAACACACACTGCAAAATGCTTTGGTGCCTTTTTCGATGCCTTTTCTCTCAAACTAGCGTTTTCTGCCTATATGCAGAGAGAACTGCAGGGTTTGTAAAATTAAATAGTGAAAATGCAGCTCTAACCATTTTACAATGCAATCTGTTTAACAGAAATGTAAAGAAAAAATCCAAATCATTTGCTAGAGAAAGGGAAGGTCTCTCCTGAAACAAATATTCCAAGCTTCTGAAGTTTGAACTTCACTTTTTTCCAGCATTGCTGCAATATAAAATATGTATAAATATTTAGATGTTGTATGCACACACACAAAAAAACCCCATGTATAAGTTAGAGATTTAGAGGTCATCATCATGGGGGAGTTCAGACTACTGGTAAATAGGCATAATCTCTATGTTCACCACTTTTCAACATCCAAAACCTGTATGAAGAATCCCTTTTATATTCTGCTGCCCAGAATTTATCCCTGTTTGCCTCTTGCCTACATGAAGTTCCTACAAGAAAAATTGCAACATTTCTTTTTATTTTTCCAGCCCTTGTCCCTTTTTTTAATCTTTGCCTTTTCAGATGAAATCTTCAGCTGAATTCTTATGCTTGCTTTCCTGTAAATTCTTTCTCTGCTTTTAAAGAAGATACTTGGGAAAGCTGGCTTCAACCTGTTTTGTCAAACAGGTCTTCAGTCCTGCTCCAGCAGTCTCTGAAGCTCATGCCTCACAGCTAAGACTGGGTTTATTTTGGTTTTATTTTGGTTGGGAGTTTTCACCATTTTAACTCTTATCCTTCCTAGAAAATGCCCATAGCTTATACTCCTTTTAGCATAATCATAATACCAAAGGATAGTAATAATGAGATATAAGAAGGGTGTGAAATAGAGGTATGAAGTCTTCTACATTACAATGAAATAATTTCATTTTACCTGATACATTTTTTTTTATAGAACTGAAACCTCTAAGCAAAGATAAGACATAACCTTGGAAAAGAAGTTTGTATGCTCCCAGCTATAAATGCAGAACCATTATATCACAGTGCTGCTTCAGTGAGCAATATGACTGAAGCATTAAAAGAAACCAGCTAATTTAACCTAATTTTCAAGTCATTACCATAGAAAGTACTTGTCCACAGAACAGAATATAACAAACAAACAAACAAAACAAACAAAAAAGAAACACACACACAAGACAAAACACAAAAATACCCCAAACCAAACAAGCAAAAAATACCCCAAACCTTTGCAAACTATATAATTTATAATGGTATCATCAAATTTATCTGCAAATATTGCATACAACTGCAGAATGCTCATTTTTTATCTGGCATATTGTTATAGCACTACACACAAATGAGTGAAGTAAACCATAGATGGATAAGCGTGAGGAAATGAAGACCTCTGTCAAATGTCTGATGAGATAAAGGACAGTTCTGATCAGATGAATAACTCCTGCCTTGGGTTGAAATGGGAATCATGACATTCAGGTAACTTCTCCTGCTACACTTACTACTCTGGCAATATGGAATACCAGAGAATTGTGTCCTATGTGATGTCTTATTTTGACATTATTTCTGAAAGGGAAACTATTTTTATGCATCTTGCATATAGATCTGCACTGACAAGAAGCATACATCAAGTTCCACTAAAATGGAATATTTACATTTAATGCATACACACCTACCCCTATATTAATTAAGAATAACCTTAAGAATGTTCTTTAGAATGGCTTCACACAGCTTGTGTTCTCCTCCTGTGTGGTTTGTAATATCTAATTGGAGTAAATGAATCATATCAAAACATATCCTTTTTCTGTGATTGCCTCAGTTCAAAGGGACATAATGTAGCTGTTTTTTCTGTGAATAATTTCTTTTATATAACTTTCATTAGTTGGTTTCACTTTTTAATTGTGAGACAAAAGAACAGGCTAACTAAGAGGAAATATAGTGATAATCTTTGGGCTAAAAAAAGACTTTAAACCCAAAATTTTGCTAAGTTTTCCCACCTATATTTTGAAAAATTATCAATCATAAGTTGTTTCATTGAATCCTGTCCCCTTGGAATTCAATGAATCAAAAAACTTAGCAATTTATTGAGTAAAAAATGTGAATTTCTCAAGCTTTGGATAAAATCACTCAGATTTTGCCTTAGGATTTGTCTTCTAAAACAGTAGTAAATACAAATTATACAAAAAAAGATTCTCATCTATGCAAGTGATTGAACATGAGGAAATGAGATTTTTTTTTGTTTTGCTTCAGTACAAAATATATCTAACTTTGGAAAACAGTTCAGGCAAGGTAGTCCACATTCTGACTAGACAAATGGACATAGGGAGCACCTCAGTATTTATAGTGCTCACCTCAAGGTATAGAATTTCTTTCTTCTTAGTAGTTTCAAGAGAAATGTTTTAGTGCCAGTTTATTGAATGTCAGAATTCACTTTCACCAGAATTTACCCTTTTCTTAGCAGAATTTACTCTTCCCCCTTTCCCCTCTGGTGTTAGTGGAGGATGCTGTTTGGATCAATGTGAAATATAAGAAAAAAGTGAACAATTGTTTTTTTTTTCTACTTTTTAGCTTTTATTGTTGTTTGCATGCAAAAGTTCATAATCAGCTGAAGTGATATAAACCCACATCAGTTTGTAAACCTCAATTTTATATGCTGTGACACTAATTTCTTCTTGGCAGGAACGATTGATGGAAGAGAAGATGTGCACTATTCTGGTTTTCTCTTGGTTTTTGAGCAAGTGACTGAGGAACACTGACCCAGCAGAGACCTAAAAGTCATCTCCCAGGAATTCTATATAAATGCTTATTTTTAAAGGAATTAAAAATTATTTTTAGAGAAGCTCTCAGATGTTTCATAGGATGTCAAGATATTTCTGTCAACAAATCAGTAACACAAAGGTGATGGGTAATTGCCTGCATGCTCACTAAGCTGTATATATAGTGTTAGAAATCACAGTTTTTGTACCAGGGTACAAAACCAAAACAAAGCAGAAAAAAAAAAACCAAAGCAAGCAAGTAAACAAACAAAAATAGAAAAGACCAAGGGGGAATTTTGACAGAGGAGCTGAATAAATAGTACTATCAGCCCAAGCTCTGTCATTTAGCAGAAAATCATTAGCTATGGCTACAGTTTTGAAGCCACGGATTGCAGCCCAGACATTTAGCTTCCTGTAAGTAATAAAAAAATACATTAGCTAGCAGTTTATTTTTTAATAAAGCTAACTTTGGTCCGTGGAATTTTAATACTATTACAGTATAGGGCACTTGAAAGTTAAGCATGTTTCCATCTCTTTTGTTACGGTAGTGTGCTTAAAGTGGGCATAAGTTGTATTAAGTTTACTTGCATTTGCAGAATGTTTTTCTGTACAAGGCTGAATGAGCACTTCATCTAGGTCTGCAGTGAAGAGAGAGTGGTGAGATTGCTATGCTGACTGTACCTGAAGTCCAAGAACAAAGCTGTCAGCATTCACTGGTTTTTAATTGAAAAAATACATAATAATAATAATTTAAAAAATTGCACACAAGCAAAAATAAACATGCTAGGGATTAGAAAAGTTCTCAGACCTGCCCTATGCAAGTGGAGTGAGTGGGTCTATAATATGCATGTTATAACAATGCAGGCAGTTAGCAAATATGCTCAGGTACAATATGGAATTGAAATGTTTTTGAGCTGAATGTGATATGCACAGTTAAACAAGCTCACATAGGCTCAATATGAAAAACTATATGGAATGTTAAGATCTGTAGAGGACTTTTCATTTCTTGTAACACTCCAAAGGAAAGCCTATGAAAAATTGCATCAGATTTTTAGGTGTATTTAAGGGTACTTGTCAAACACAGGACACAACATAAGCTTCACAATGCTTAAAGCAGTTTATAGCAGCAAATAGGTATCGTAATTAGCTCAGTTTTCCAAAATGCATAGAAACTGAGAAAAAAGGGCACTTTGAGTGTAAAGGGGTAGCAAATACAAAAAATAGTGACCTTATAGAATATGTCTTCCTTTGGCCGTTTTCTTCTCCTTTACAGAAATGGAAGCTTTGAAAAACCAGGATAAATTCTCCATGCTGCAAAAAATAATTCCCTGCTCAGAGAATGGAAGTGTCAGGGTTTGCATCACTGTAAAAATGAACTCAATATCTTATATTAATGAAGCTAAACATAATCCTACAGACACAGCAGACTTGCATATAAACCTTTTACATGTTTGCAGTTACTTGAGCACCCTGATGACTATTTCAAGAAATAATGACAGTAATGATGATAAAGTAGGAGCTGTCCTTTAAAAAAGTTACTACTCACCTATGTTGCAACTAGTATTGGGAGTCCCTTTTAGTCCCCTTTTATTTGTTGTCTCACAGGTGTTTCACATAAAAATTTGCTTTCATCGTGAATAGAAAAAATTTTTTTCTAAGATTTTAATTTACATATTTTCTAGTGTGTGTTTTTTCTTCTGTCCTGTGTTGGCAAATTATAGTATTGCCCTCAGAAGATAGCCACATGAAAATTTAAATTATTAATAGCATAGCATAATTTAAACTACATTTACCTCTTTCTTCAAAATTTTCTGGCAAGGATATGTTTTGAATTTCTGTGGGGGGGACAGAATGTAAGAAAATAAAGATAATGCAAAAGGTAATCTCACCTCTGAGGAGTTGCAGCTGTGCTAATTACCACAGATTAGGAACAGGCCTGCCCTTAAGAGGCCACAGCTGTGTCCAATGAGGATGACTGCTATAAAAGAGTGGGGCAGCTGGAGTCTGCTGTACTGTGAAGGAGTCAGTGCTGTGAGGAGATGCCTATGAGAAAGCACCAAAAAGGTATAGAACTTTTACAATAGGATGATAACAAATTTCCAGTAAGTCTGGCAAAATACAAGCTCAATATATATGCCCATTATGTAATGATTTTGTAATCAATAAGAGGAAGATTGGAATTCCAATAGAATGGAATTATTAGAATACTGGTACTTTTGCTTATTGGAAGTGATTTTTTTTTCTTTTAAGGATGTTTAACTTTATTTAGTTGTTCTTATTGAATGTGTCACTCATTCTAATGTACGCTTTTGATTCTCTGTTTTCTCAGATCTCATAAAGAGGTCAAAAATCCCACAGACTTTTTGAGTAAAGAATGCTGTGTGAATGAGACATTCTGGCAGGAAGATCAATTCATTGCCTATTTATAACAGAAATTCTTGATAAGCACCTTGGTTTAGCCACAAAAAATCCTCTTGAAAAACACAACAATATTTTCTGAATATATGCTGCTTAGTGTGACTAATGCTGTGTCTGATTCCCACCCAGACAGGGTTGGTCCTCCTGGCTGTCAGGGCACTGCTGACTCATGTTCAGCTTTCTGTTGACCAGGAGCCCCAGATCCCTTTCCATGTCACTGCTTTCCCTTCTCTTAGTCCCTGGTTTATAGACCAGGGTTGCCCCATGCCAGGTGTGGAATCTGTCACTTCTCCTGGTTAAATTTCACATGGTTTGTGAATGCCCCTTTTATTAATTTGCCAAGGTCTCTCTGCAGGATCCCTCAGCCCTCGAGGGAGTTGACATTTCTTCTAAATGAAACTGCTTTGATTGGACCTAATACATGTATTCTTCCACTTTTAGTTCTAGTCAAAAAAAAGGGAAGTTTTAAGCCTTTTCATCTTTATTTGGAAATGCTTAATACTTAGATGTCAATACTATGGATCACTTGACTAATAGCAGGAAGGACAACCAGAAGCATCAGATTTACAACTTTAAATTACGATTTTGTGCCAATGGATTTTTGTTTTAAGCATTATTTACCATTTTAATTTGTTTTAAAGTTTAGATTGCAGAGCTAAAGTTTACGTCTACTGTTTGCTCTTTTAATGCAAAGCCAAATCAAAGAGTAGCACTGTGTTTTCTATTGAATTTTTTTCATCATTGTAAGCGCAGGCAGAAAAGAATAGGGAAAAAAAAAAGAAAAACATGCCATTGCTCACCTCTTAACATTTAAACAAATGTTTCATGGTTAAAGCTACAATACACACATCCTAAAGTGTTAAAATATTCTGACCATCCCCAAAAGCCATAAGCTCTTCTACCATTGACACCCAAGTATTTAACCTTCTCTTCAGCCTCTTATTCTAATAATGGTTCTTCCAGAGACACGACTGCAAAAACTCTCTGCACTTCTTTCTGCACACAAATTAGGATGTGAAAATCAATGGGTCTGTCCTCAAGGAGCTGCATTCTGGCCTTCTGACCTCACATAGTTTCCAGCTAGCTACCCAGTCTACTGGCCTAACTTGTTATCTTAGCACACTCCACATTGACATCCTATTTTTTTTAGGTGCATTTCAGTCCTGCATTTGAAGGTTTTTCAGGTTGTAATTTTCTACCTATTATTTAACTGCTTAACTCTTGATTTTCCACTAAGTTGAAGCATAAATTTGCTCCAATAATTTATCCTCATATAAAGAGAGAATGCACAAAGAGAAATATTATTTATTGTGTGCCCTTTGAAAGTTGTTTTGTCCTAAGCTTTCAGTTTTCATGTACACAGTTAAGTCTCAGTGAAGCATTTTATCTTCTGAGGAGAAAAATATTATATTCTAAACCAGAAGCCTGTACCATGTATTAATGAATGGAATCAAGCTTGGAATATCCTGGGAGTGTTTCTCTTTAGTATTACTGTGTGAATTTATCCTCAGTAGAAGGAAAAGTGAAATCCAAAAAAAATTTGGAAATACAAGGATGAATGAATCTGAACTTGAAGCTTCCTAGAAATGAATGAGAAATATAAAAGTAAAATTGTCCAGCCACAGATTCAGTAGGTAATGTAGCCATTCTAAAACTGCAAAATAATAGTATGCAAATTATTTTCAGAAAGTTCTTGAAAACAAATCCAGTCATCTAGCATAGAAACTTTATTTGAATCAAATAACATTCATTCAGTGGCTGCAGGCAACTTCTAGGCAGAGGAATTGGCTTATAATACATAATAGAAGGAATACAAGCTTCAGGTCTCTGAAGAGATTCACAGTGGAACACAAGAGCAGCAAAGATCAGAGTACCTGGTTTCTGTTTGTGGGGGGAAGTGAAAGTGTGTCATTAGGAGTGCTACAAACCAATGGTAGCACAGGTAGTGACAGCCAAAGCAGCATGTGTTGGGATCAAAGCTTGGCAAAGGATTTCAGAGTCCATTCAGACTTCAAACTTTTTTAACCCTCTCCCACACCTACTCTTCAATAAGTTGAAAGCTTGAAATGCATTCTTCTCTGTAATATTTGTATCAGAAGTGAAGGAAAAAAGAATACACTGATCCACCTGCCAGCCATTGATCACTCATTAGTTTTTCAATAAAATGAAGCAAAAAATGAAAAAAACCCATTAGACTTGCACACAAAATCGTCTAAAGCTTATCAAACAACTCTCCACAAAGGTTACATTAAAGTGTTCTTGTTTATGTTTACTAAATGCCTTAGAATGAATGTTCTGCTGAGTTTATACTTTCAAAGGCTCTAGACAAAAATGCACAAAATATTTTGAAGGGAGAATAGGTAACAGTTACTTGTATAAAAGGTAGTACAAGTCTTTCATCTTCCTTCCTCACAGCGTGCAGTAAAATCCAGCATCAAAATATAACTACTCCCAAAATAAATTGAGAGCAAATGTGTACACATGGCTGCATTCTCATTAAAGTTTCTTTAAAGTATCTGTGACTACAGAAAGTATCTTCCTTTTTCCTGAAGGCAAAATAGTTTCTGCATTTTTTTGACTTTGTCTCTATCTTTCAACTTCATTTGTAAATGCATTTATCCGCAATATGAAAGGAAAAAAAATTATCATAATCTGAGTTAGGAAAAAAAATAAGATAGCTAAAACAGATGAAAAAATAATTTTGTAAGTAGATTTTCAAATAATTAGTGATTAATTTCTACTTCAATAATGAAAATAAATCATCACTATTTAATTTTTGATATACAAAATAAAAACAATATATTACTGAAGAGGTCTCTGCATCCACAATGAAGAGCAACCTCATGGTGGAAAAAGAAAGGCTCCTGTACCTGTTGTACCACACTTAAGGGCCATGCACTTGTAATTTGGACTCCTACTGTTCATTCCTTCCGCACCTCTGGAGCTCTCATCTCCACATGCAAAGGCTGCTGTACAGTGACACTGCCCTGGTGTCCTGAATACTCCCACCCTGATGGCCCAGCCTCGGCAGAGTGTGAATTGTTATCAGGCTGGACTTCTTACAGGAAATGATGGATGCCCCAAGAAGGAGACTCCTCTGCACTGCCCATTGCTCCTCATGGCAGCCACTGGACAGAAAGTTTCTATTGCTTTCTCTTCCCTTTGTTTATGCTTTTATTTCCATGTTTGTTTGGGGGGGTTTTGCTCAGTGTTGGGTATTTGAAATTGGTGAATTCTATTAGCTGCAGGCCCCACAAAGGAGTTTCTGCACTTGTAAGCATATCACAGGTTTTGACTCCACAGAATACGTAACTGAGTTGTTTTGAGATGGGTTGGGGTGGCCTTTTTTTGTTTGGTTGGGTTTTTGGTTGTTGGGTTTTTGGGTTTTTTTCCATTATTGTTTGGTTGGTTGGTTTTGGGTTTTTTGTGTAAAGATACATAGAGAATAAAATAAGAAAAGTGATATAGTAATTCTCTACAAATCATTTGCAATTAAAAGTGTTTTAATCCTGACTGCAATCAGGAGTGAGAGGATGAGTAAAGAAATAAGGTTTTAGTTGAAGATTAATTTAGAAAATAAGCATAAGTATTTCTTTTTCTTGCAGTTCTGGTCTAATAGAAAAGAAGCCTTTACATTTTATGCTAAAAAAAGTGGACATAGATTCAGTTTGAGTTTCTAGAAGAATTTTAACAAATCAAAAAACCCCAAACACCCTCAAAAGCACTCAGTCCACAATTTAATCTTTCAGGATATTTGAGTCACTCTTTTAATCAAGAACCACATTAATAATATATGCTTTTTGTAAGAACACCTAAGGGAAATAAAACTGCAGCTAAAAGCAGAAAACATTTAATAATGGAAATAATTAGATCTTGAAAAAAATGAAGAACTCAATATGATGAAGATGTAAAAGTCCACAGAGTAATAATATAAAGAAATAATCTCATATCACAATGTAACAAGGATATTTCTTGATTACAATAAAAATGTGTTTGCAAAATGCCCTATAGAGATACTAACTAATCAAAAATGTGGTCTACAGGCATGTATTTTACCAATGAAGTAAAAAACTAGGGGTGTTTTGAGACCTGAATAATAAAAGAAAAGTTGACTAGGAAATGATAGGACTAATACAAGAACCTAGCAATGTTCATAACTGTTTAATTGTAAGAAACAAAGTTTTCAGCCATACCTAACAGTCAATTCTTTATGTGGAGTAAAAAAACAATAACTTGTAAAATAAAGAAAAACAATAACTTGCAAAATAAAGATTCTTTTTCCCAGTAAGGTAAATTAAGCAAAGTACAAATCCAACAATCCTTAAATAAGAATTCTTAATACAAGATTCCTTGTTTATTGCAACGATCTCTTTCATGTGCCAACACTACTGTTACTGGTCGGGATGGATTTATTTATTGTTATGCTCTCCCATTCTTAGAACTAGACAATGAGGAATACCAAGTCTTTTGTCATGTAAAAATAGAAATGTCATGCCACTTCAAGGCCTGCCATGGATCATGTTTGCCTCCAGTCCAGATGAGGCTGAAGGTGACTTAATGCAGAAAATAAGAACAGTGTTCCATGATTCTGTGTTAGCTCAATTTTTTTCCCATTATTAATTCACATCAAATAAAGTATTTTGCTAGTAATAAATTAAATCAATACTCCCAATTATTTCAATTTATCAGGTATAATTAAGTGGTATAGCCAACATTTCACACAGATAGTAGTTGCAAGTAAGTAGTTATTGTAAGTGGATTGAAATGTATATGACCTGTCATAAATATATAATGTAGAGGAAGACTGTTTCTGAAAGCAGGTGTACCAAATACAGCCATAATATAATAAGAAAAATAGCACATGCTATACAGGAGACCTCAGGCTATAGAAAAAAATTACCAAATATCAATTACTGATATTAAAAGAAATTCAGGCTGGCAGTTCATGTAAGTCACTGAACACAGGATAAATTCAGATGTGAGAAGAACCTCAGAAGACAAAAGCAAGGCATAGATTTTACTAGCAAACAAAAAAAGTAAAGACAAGCATGTCCTGTAATAAGGAGAAAGAAAACATAAATGTAAATTACATATTCATTTCTTGGCAAAGAAGAAGAGACTGCAATCATCAATACTACATTCCTATTAGCAAAGAACTTGGGACAGAAAGAACATGCCCTGAATCCCCTCCCAAATTGAATCTAAAGACCTCTGGCCATGAAAGACATAGTATAACATCAAAGAAATTGAGACATAGTAGAAAGCTTGTACAAGTTTAACCTGTATATAATTTGAACAATTGTTACTATTGCTATAACTATACTAATAATATGTCTTTGGCTAGAATGTTAAGGTTTACTTCTAATTAAGACTTTAATTATTATTTTACTTCTAATTTAGATTAGCAGTACATTCCTGATTTGGAAAATAAGGTGCAGTCCTCGTGGCCCACAGCAAAATTTCTAAGTACAACGGCTGACAGATATGACACAGGATTTATGGAATGTCCTGTTCTTTGAGCCCCTGGTATTGCCCCACAATGTACTAACCATCTATGCATAAGTAATTGGACACTTTGTTATTCATAAATCCTTTTGTTGTCAACCATTACTCATCAGATCCACAATTACCAGGAGCCATTTATTTCATTTGAATTTTCAATTTAATGTCTTCAGTGTTAATTGAACTTATAATTGTCATTTGCCATTGTACTTTTCTGGCTTTATTTATTGTCTATTCTCAAAGTAAAGTGACTCCATATCATAGCAATATTCTTGTAACCAAACTTTTTTTTGCCATTTCCCACTTTAAAGATGTTATGTGACTTTGAAGGTTCTATGAAACTACTGTTTGCACAGAAAAATTACCATGTGATGCTGCCTAATTTTAAAAATCTAAAATACAACTAATTCGAAGTTACCTGCATAATTAGGAAAGAGAATAACTGTATTAGGTGATAATTCAGTGGGTTACCTGGGTGTAAAATATTTATATTAGGATGAGATAGAGTTTTCTAGAAGTCCCTGTTTCTGCCTTTATAGGCAGCATAGATGGCTAATTGATGTCTCCTTTAATCAAACAAATTACACACTTAACTGCTATCCTTAGGTTTGAGTGTAATCTTAGTGTGTTGTCACTGATTTTGTACGAGAAACAGCATAATGTCCATATTTTTCATTTGTTGGGTTTTTTTTTTTTTTTTTGCTAGCAGCAATGATGCAGAATAAAATCAATACTGTCACCAGGACAGTAGCTGCAGGACATGGAAAGCTGATATTTAAAGAAGATAGGGGCTCACAACTTCTAGGTATTATTTCTGTTTTTAGGAGGCAATAATGCTAAGCGAGTACATTAGCACCAATCTGCAACCTTATCAACAAATCTTCTGTGCAGCACTGAATAAGAATCAAAATTAGGAAAAAATGTATGTGAAAATGAATGGACAAGAAAATGCTCAGAGACTGGAGGAGCAATCTCCAGTAGTGTTCCGGAATCAGAAAACTATTTGCTTCTGCATTTTTCTTTTAAATGCATGTTCATAACTCATACAATCATGCTTAACCTTTATTGTTCATTTCTCTTCAGTTTTAAAAGGATCTATAAGAGTGAAATACATTTCAGACAAGGCCAACTTAAGAACTGGTTTTTTCTCAGCTCATTTCTATTGGGATAAAGTATGTAAGCAGAAATGTCTCATTTGATTTTACATTTACATATACATATATATATAAAATTTTTGTCCCACAATGCAATATGAATAGAAAGGGCTTTTTCTTGCTTAGATTATCCACCATTTCTCTCAAAAGAGTACATGCAAATAATCATGGTCTTTGTTTCTACTAATAAACATAAATGCTTGTTCTAGTTTCAAGTGTTTTTGTCTTTTCCCAGCTTACTGTTTCTATCACAAAGGGATAAATCTTCATTCACAAATGGTTTCATGAGAACTTGTTTTGGCCAAATCTTTGCTTGGTGCTTTCCCAAGGACCTTATACTGTGGAAGAATGTTTCCTTCCCCCCCATTTTCAAATTCATGAAAATACTCCTTTTATTGATCCCCAAATCTGCCATTAAATTACTCATTTACTTAATCAACTCATTTGACTTAAGGTATTCATTGACACTCTCCATTAGGCATTCCATTTAATCCGATCATAATGAAGTGTAAAGGAAAATATTTAGACAAAATATTTAAACAAAATACATGGAGAAAAGTGGTACATGTCAGTGAATAGATGTATAATTTGTTTTTTCTTATTAGCAACTGATTTTGTTTTCTACCTCACTTAAGCTCCAAGAAGTAACTCAAAACGACTGGAATAAAATACTCTGTCTTCTGGACATATCTTTACTCCAACAATGCTCAAAGTGCCTTCTGCTGCCCTTCCTGTCACTGCTCTATGCATATATACCAACAAAAGCTTTGTCAACTAACCTTACACAATCTCCAGGAAAAATGATCTCTGAATTTTCTGTGTTATGCTTATCCTCTGGAGCACATTCTAAACTTTTTTGCTATTTCATTCTGTATTTAGAGCAGCTCTACCAATGTTCTCTTCAGAACTGCCAACTTTCATAATGTCTGAAGGTCTCAGCAGCTATGTAAAAAAACCCTTTCTAAGTTCTCCAGGAAGCAGTTTTGTTAACCCAGTATTTGGCAATTTATTCTGAATCAATAGTCAAATATTTCTTAGTGTGGTACTTTAGCTTTTAACATTGTAATTATTTAAACTGTCAAGTAAAAATAAGCTGCAGAGAAGTAATAGCCACTAATTTTCCAATAAATTTTTTTTGCTATGACTTTATCTTTTTGACTTAATAGATATAAATTAAATTGCTTTGGTTGTTCATCTTGATTTGCAGTTTTCTGCTCAACAGTTTTGTATAGCTTCAAGAAGAAAAATTTCCTTTCAGTTCTAAATTGTTGGGACTGACTGTTTTGAAAAGAATGTTAACAACATATTTAAGCAACTATTCATTTGCTTTCTACTTGACTGGGTGTATGCCTTTAGCTTGCTAAAAAACTACTCTTACTACAGTACTTGAAAGATGAACTATAGAGAGCTATGAAATCACACCTAGAAAGCTGTTCCTAAATTCTGAAATCAAATATATATTTATGGCAGCCATTATAAAGGCCAGGTTGGATGAGGCTTTGAACAACCTTGTCTAGGGAAAGATGTCCCTGCCCATGACAGGGAGGCTGGAACGAAATTATTTTAAAGCTCATTTAAACTGAAACCCTGCTATTTTGTGATTCTATTATATATAGTGATAATCCCTTCCCTGCTCAAATAGGCAAATGGAGTCTCAGTTCATAAGCATTTGTACTCATTCCCCAAAATAACATGGCCAGATGCACAGAAAATGTTATTCTGTTTCAAGCCCAGTTGTCATAGCCAATATGAGTTTAGTACAGCCCAACATATACGAGTCACATATTTGCATGCATATTGCATGAAGCTATGCACAAGCAATAAAAAATATAAAGTTTTCTAGAGATGAAAGGCCAGGTTAAATTAGTTTACCTTCTCATACCGTAACTGGAAGAAGATATCACATAGTGTTAACTCCTTTTGAGACCAGCCAAAGGTATGACTATGTCTATCTGTAAAACTAGAATGTATAAGGGACCAAATCATCTTTTAACAATGACATTTATTACCCATATTTGGAATTACCTGTCCTGCAATCATGTTTCCTCAGTTGCATTCTGATCCTAACTCCCAGGTCAATTCCCTCAGAACATGCTTGTCATAGACAACAAACATACACTTGTATTTTACTGATTTCAAGGATATTTATAAATGGAGCATCCACTAAAACAGCTATTGAACAATTTTTGAAGACACTATAAATCAAGGTGAAAGAACACTGACAAACACAGAGATGTTTAGTCAGATCAAATTGAGATCAATTATTTTCCTTATTTTTCCATTTACTTTCAAGGTATCGTATCTGCTTTTGGTATATTACATCTGAAGTTGCTATTTCAGCAATTTCCATTTATTTATTCAGACATCATTCTTAGACTGTGGTTCTTGCAATGTCAAAAAATAAAATATTTCTAGTTTGTTTTCTTCACAGAGTTTAAAACCAAACTGATATAAAATAGTAAGATATTTTAAAAAATCCAACTAAACCTCATTGGCTTTCTATTTCTTCAATCACAGGGGTAATTTCTTGAAAGCAGCTCTCTTCAATTTTACTGTAAACCTCAAATCACACTGCAGCATTATTGTTTACATTTGGCACAGAGCAATTTGAAAGATTTGAGGGACGTGGCATGGATACTTAAAAAAAAAAAAAGAAAAAAATCTTTCCCTAAGTCAAAGCCATCAAAAGGCAGGCCCTCAAGCACATATGCCATCAAGCACAGAGACATGCAGCAAAACTTGCCAAAATTGATCCCGGCTGAAGGCCAAAACAGAAAAGAAGGACTTCCAAACACTCTGGAATGGAGATACCATCAAAGGAATTGCAATTGGAGGAGGAAAAAAAAAAGAAATTAGGGAAATTTAGTGACTATAAGAAAATAGATCTGGATTATATCAGGTGCAGTGCAGAGGACCAAAATTCAGCTCACAGATGTCGCAAAAGCAGAGGAAAAAGTCAAGGAAAAGACACAACTTGGAAGGGAAAATATGAGGGAACTGGCATGGAGAATTAAAAAAAAATATAAAATTCTTGTCCAAATCAAACCCATAAAAAGGCAGGCCATATGCAATTTGAAAGACTCATCTTTTTAAATATTACATGGTGACAGGAAGGACCAGCAGAAGACTGATAGCCTTAGGAACCAGCTCCAAAAGTAAATCCATCTTCTCTGTATCCCTTTCTTTCTTTGTTTAAGTGTTAGCAGCACAGCTTCATTCTTAGCAAATTTGCATATCTCTAATTATTCTTTGTTTCCAAGAATAAAAATATGTAAAATAAGTCAGAGATTTTGTCCCCACTCAGCATGAGCAATAAAGCTTAAATATCTGTGAGATTTGACTGCCCCAATTTCTTGTTACTTATAGTTTATTAATGAAAAATTAGACAATATTAAGAAAGATAAAATGTTGTCATTTTAGTGCAAGAGTTCTGCTGTCAGTACACTGCAAAGGTTCCATATTGCTAGAGTTTCATACTTGTTTTATGTTTCTTGTAGGCAGCTCCTCTAGGCACCAACTCTTCCTTGTCCTCACAGAAGCCAACTGACTCCAGTTCCCCTTGACCAACCAATCCACTCTTTTATAACACTCTTATTGGCTACAGCTGTGGCCTGTTAACATCAGACCTGCTCCTAATCCTTAATAAGTGGCTCTGCTGCAACTCTTTAGGGGGTAAGATTTTTTGTTATTCTTCCTGGATTTACTCGTGTTCTATCCCCCTACAAGAAAAGGTATTATTTTCAAGAAAGCCAGACACAAGTGCATCTAACTGATTGCGGTTGTACATGGCTGATTTAAGGAAAAATGTGAAAGTGAAAATAATTCAGCCTAATGTTTTATCCACTATCAAATGGATGCATCTGCTGAAACCACATGAACAATAATATCAATGCAGATTAAAATCAAAAAAACTATAGCTGGTAACTATTTTCAGAATAAATTCCAGACTGGAATACTTTTAAAGAAGAATTTGCAATGGAGAATTAAGATTAGAACAGCACTATCCTGTAATTCTGGGTTTTATACTCCGGGTAATCACTTAATATTTAGTAAAACATCAGCATTCTTACATGGTGTGCAATCCAGTTTTACATCTGTCAAATCCCTGCATGTATTCATGATCTCTTTAATATTAGTGAGCTAAGAAAATGCTAATTTTGGAAGCAATACTTTCTGTAGGGCAGAAGGAGAACTAGCAAAGCACATTTTGGAAATTAGTCCAGTATTAGAAGTCCAAGACCTCTTACCATCAGTATGGCAGGAGAAAAAAACAAACAAACAAAAAAACCTACAACTAAAATGGAAGAAAAAATTAGAGGTGCAAAAATTGGAGACAAATATTGCATAAAGCGTTAAATGAAGTTCCCCTTGAACTCAAGATTAAAGGACTAAATGGAACTTGAATTTCAGGGATAGTTTGAAAGCATACTTCTAGCATCTCTCATTATGTGATCATTACATTTTATTATTTCTTAAAATTTTTTTTGCATGCAATAGCTAATGGAAGCAGTAGAACTTAAGGTGATATGCGTTTTTATGCATTGTGTGTTGGTTTCTTATGCCTGCCAATTTACTTTTCTTCATATTTACAAGTAGAATAAATTAAAACCACAAAACAAAACTTCCCCCACCAAAACTCTCAGGTATTTCCTGCACAGACTGAGAGAAATCCTTTATGATACTTGCTCAGTTTAGAATTCAACAGGTTTTGCAGTAGTGCAGTCTGGGTACCAGGGCAGGAAAGGCAATGGTGACTGGAGTCAGCTGAATACTCAGCAATCACCAGGTAAATCCATAGGAGACCTGAAGGCAAGCTGGGAATTCAAATCACACATCATTCACAGCATAGCAGTGCTGAGATCAGCAGGAAACAAGGCCCAAACACAGCACACCTCTGATGTGGCTCAGGCAAGGACCAAGCCTAAATGCAATGTATAAATCAATAGACAGAATTTGCACATACAGGGGCCCAGGTGA